>NW_018022074.1:0-1623 GCF_002006095.1 Pseudomyrmex gracilis
AATATTTTAAAAATTAGTTAGGGGGGTATCCGGGGTTTTTCATATGTGAGATGCAAATCTAGCATCCCGTATGATTTTAAGAATTGATATTTCAATTCAAAAAATACTTGTAAAAATTTACAAGTATAATTCGTTACATGTATATATATATATGTACACGCTTAGTTCCCGCACAAACATCCTGCGAATGCTNGTATCGGCCTTATATATTTCTGTTTGCAAGACCTACACCACTTCTCGACATCCCTCTTGCACAAAGCCCAATAAAACTGCTTACGAATTTTTCCTAACGTTTTATTTATCCCGAAATGACCCCCAGAAAGGGCATCATGAGCTTTTTCTAAAATTTGCTTAACTCTCTTCCGAGGAACAATAACCTGAAGAAAACTCGACTTTAAATTCGGAGCTACCCACCTCTTATGCAGAACTCCATCCAAAACAACTAAAGCGTCCCAATGAGACCAGTAGATCCTCGAAGAAGAGCCTCTAGCGGACACCTCTTCCCAAGAGGGACGACAACCTTTTTCTTTTCCCTGTAAAATAATCGATACGGCCTGATCTTCCAACTGATCCTTTCGCCATTTCTCAGACGCAAACTCTTCAAAAACTATCTGAGCTACCCGTTCCTCCTGCTTCAAGGCGTCTCTGACCTCAACCTTAGAACAATATTTACAGCAAGACTCCGCACAAAGTCGCCTGGAAAGCCCATCCGCGTTCCCATGCGCTCGACCACTCCGATGAACAATCTCAAAGTCATATTGCTGAAGTCTTTCCACCCAGCGAGCTAACTGACCCTCCAAATCCCTAAAAAACATCAACCATCTAAAGAATGCATGATCTAATCGAACCCGAAATTTCCGCCCATACAGATAGTGATGGAAAGATCTTATCGAATCAACCATAGCCAATAACTCGCGCCGAGTAACACAATAATTCCTCTCAGCCTTATTCAATACCCGATTATAATAAGCGATGACCTTCTCTGTTCCCCGCTGAACCTGCGATAAAACCGCACCAACATCATGGCCAGAAGCATCAGTGTCCAGAATTACCTCTCCTTCTTCAAGAAGAAAAGAGAGCACAAGAGGAGAAGACAACGTCTGCTTAAGATTTGCAAACGCTTCCTGACATTGCTCAGTCCAGACAAACTTCACCTGGTTTTCAGTCAAAGTAAATAGGAGGTTCGCTATCAAAGAAAAACCTTTAACAAATTTGCGATAATAAGAACAAAATCCCAAAAAACTGCGAATCTGCTTTTTATTCTGTGAAACAAGCCACTCCCTCACAGCTGCAATTTTCTCCGGATCCGTCGAGATCCCTTCAGCTGAAACCACATGGCCAAGATATTTCACCTGTTTCTTAAACAAATTGCATTTCTTAGGATTAAGTTTCACATTAACTGCCCTGAGTTTCAGAAAAACTTTCTTCAAATTAGTTACTTTTTCCTCAAAAGATTTACCGAACACAACGATGTCGTCCAAATAAACCAAACAAATCTTAGTCAACAACTGCTGGAAAACCCGCTCCATCGAGCGCTCAAACGTGGCCGGAGCGTTGCACAAGCCAAAAGGCATTACCGTGAATTGCCACAGCCCATTGCCTACCGAAAAAGCAGTTTTTTCC
>NW_018022074.1:4053-9798 GCF_002006095.1 Pseudomyrmex gracilis
AAAACAACTTCTCCGGGGTGTTCCACCCCACAGCCGAGCCCACCCCCGGAAGCTCGACTAAGTCTTGTTTCCCGACAAATTAGCCGGACACTCAAAGCAAAAGTGCCCCTTCTTTCCGCACTTCCAGCATTCCTTCTCCCCGCCGTTCTTTTTAGTCACACCCTTCTCTCCCTCCTCACGCCTGTTTTCGGCCTTTCTTCTTTTCCAATTTCCATAAGAAGACCGTTTAAAATCCTTCCCGTCTCGCCCCTTATCTCCTCCCCCTTCAAAGCTACCTTCCTGAATAACTTTTACCGCCCTCGCCCGCTCAACCGCGACTCGTAACAAAGAAACATTTTCTAATTGAAGCGTCTGCTTCACGAATCTGTCAGAGAGCGCAACGATGAATTGCGCACAAGCAATTTTNTCCCGAACTTCGTAGGAGCATTCCGGGGAAGCAAGACGGGCCAATCGCTCCAAATCTGCCCCAAGTGCAGCAAAATCTTCCCCGCTCTTCTGTTTCCGATTCGTAAATTGCATATAATAATTTTGAATTCCACGTTCCCCGTACCGCAATTCCAATTTCGCGCAAATCTCATGAAAACTAAAATTTTCTTCTAATCCTTCCAGAATCGAGCGCGCCCCCCTCTCAAACTAGTGGCGAGAACCGTGGCTTTAGCCGCGTCGTCCCACCCATTCGCACGAGCGACCAGCTCGAATTGCACAAAAAATTCTCGCCACGGCACGCTCCCATCGAACATGTCGGGCTTAATTTTCATTTTAACTAAATCGTCCGCCCGACCGGGCAACAAACTAGAAGACGACTCGCCTGATGTTTCCTGCCAAACGCGTGCCTGCAGACGACGCATCTCCTCCTTCTCTTGTCGCCGCTCCTCCCGAAGTCGCTCCAGCTCCTCCAAGATCGCACGCAAAGTCTCTCTTTCCGCCGCCGTCGTTGATGCCGCCGGCGCCTCGCCCGCTCCAGTCGCAGTCTGGTTACGCGTTCTCCGCGGCGAGTGAACCAGAGCCATTCCGTCGTTTTCTTTAGCTCGAACTTTTAGATCCCGGACGAGCCCCCAAATGTTGCGCTCACGGCAGCGTTTAATCGCGTCACCGCCGAGTTACTACGCTCCGCGGAAAGAAAAGAGAACACCGCGTATAATACACTTAAGTTTTATTAAAGAACGCGTTATAAAAGGCCACGGAAAACGTAAAGAAATCTCGAGCCAATGATCCAGCCTGTCGACGATTCCGAATCCGGCGGCTTACTCTTCTTTGAACCTCGCCGTAAACAACCCCGTTGCTACCCGAACAAAAGCCTCTAGAGCGATCGATCGTTCTACGAACATCTTCTTATACCGTGTGGACTACACGCGCCGCATCTCGCAACAATATGCATGTAGAGAAAAAAAAGAATATATATGCATGTATAGAAAAGACTGTCTGTGTACTTACTTTTCTCTCTTTCCATTTGTGAAATTTTCAATTACAACGTTATTATTTGTTCCCATAATTTACGGTTTTCTTGCTTAAAAGCAACATTTTCAGTGGTGTTTAGATTTATCTATTTTATTTGTTCTTCAAAGTCGGTGTCGGTATCCATTTTTTCTGAGTTCTGTCAAAAAAAATTAACAATTTATTCACAATTTACATATACTTATTTATATATATATATATATATTTTTTTTTTTTTAATATACTTATTTTTTTTATATACATACTTATTTTTAGTTGTTAGACCGTACCGTAATGACCGTGCCGTGATAATACTAGTCCCGCGTGTTTGTTTGTTTCTGTTTGGTGCACGTTGATTGGTCACTTCATATAAGATCTGATTGGTTCATTACCTAGTGAGAAATTACTCTGTGTTGTAGGTTCTATGAGACACAAATAATAATGAATATGGCTGCGTTCGGAGAGCACGCTATCAGCGCTATTGCAACATTCTATCTTTGTTTTACATCTAATGAGCAATAAAGATAGAATAATGCAACAGCGCTGTTAGCGCGCTCCCCGAACGCAGCCTATGTATACAATTATAACTGTCTTGAAATAGTCACGTTTCATGTATAGATTAGATTAGATTAGATGAATTTATTGACTCCCCTCAGAGTTGCAATTTGTACAATCCATTACAAAAATATCCTTACAAACTAACTTACATCTACGCCTTATGCTAACTTACATCTATCTTGAACCTAACTTCTTTTAACCTATTTTCCCTAATTTGCAACACACCCACACATACGCCTTAAGCCTAAGCTTTTTCCATACGCCACGCTTCTACATTTGCATTTTCATTTTTTCTACATTTTTTTTATCTTACTCTACTTCTAAACTACTTTTACCTACATAAGTTCGCAAAAAGGGGGACTTCTGTTTCCACACTCTTCTTCCTCTTACTCTTTTTCCCCTTTCATACTCCTTTCCTCTCTTTCTCTCTTCCTCTCACTCTCTCTTACATGCACACTCTCACTCACTCATTTTTCTTCTCCTTTTCTCTATCCTCTTATTCAATATCCACTAATTCGCACTATCATTCACATTCTCTCTCTCTCTTTCTCTCTCTCTTTCTCTCTCCTTTCTTCCCTCTCACTTCTCTTCACTCTTTCACTTATACCTTAACAACCTCTCTTTGTTTATTCTTTTCCGTACTCTTTTCTCTCTACGTCTGTTTATCTTCCAACTTTAGCACACTTTTTTCCTCATCCCATCTCCACCATTTCCCGTCAATCTGTATTCTTCCATATTTTATCCATATCCTCGATCCCAACTTTCTTTCTTCTCTAGCTATCTCTCCTAATTTCCATTGCATTTTCCTCTCTTTCCACGTCAAGTCATCTACAATTCTCTCTGTTCTTCCCTTTAGCATTTTTTTCTTCTCCATTACCTCTCTTTTCTGTTCTATACTCCCTAACTCTACTATCACTATACATTCCCCTTCTCCTTTACCTGATCCAATTTTCCTCACCTTTTCTATTCCTCCTCTTGCTCCTATTTCTTCCAACACTTTCTTTACCCTCTCTCTTCCCCACTCTCTTTACCTTTAACCCTTTTATCAATATATTTTTCTTTCTTTCCTCTCTCTCTCTTAACACTGCCTTTCTCTTTAATATTACTATTCTCTCCTCTACTTCAGACTCCATTATCTTCTACTTCCTATTTCCCTCAACTATCTCTTTTTTCCCTTTTTCTCTTTCCTTTACTTCCTTTACTTTTTTCCAGTTCTCTTCTAATGCCTCTATTTTACCTCTAAAAACTTTCTCTCCTCCTCCCACTCTTTCTCTTTCTTTCTTAATTCTTCCTTTATTCTTTCCAAATCTTTTTTAACTTCCTCCTCTCTCTCTTTCATTTCTCTCCGCATCCTCTCTACTTCATTTTTAAATTCTGTTCCCATCTCACTTTGTTCTCTCTCTTCTTTTTACTAATCTCCTCTTTGATTTTTTTGATCTCATTTCAATCCTTTGTCTCTAATGCTTCCAACTATCCATGTAGTCTCTCTCACTATTCGTCATTATTGGATCATCTCTTTTTATTGGTGATCTACTCATTTTATTACTCTTTTTGAAAACCTCTTCCTCCCCTTGCTTTTCCTGATCTATCTCTGAATCATCCTTACTTTCTCTTTTTCTTTTGAATAACCACCCACTCATTGCAATTCTTTCCTCCTCCCTACTCACTCTCACGCACGGTTCTCCCGAGTTACCCATTCTACCCCTTGCCTTTACCTCTGTCCTTGCTCCTTTTTTATCCTTATTTTTTGAATCCATCCCTGACCTGTCAAAATTCCCGCCTTATTATCCGAGCTTTCCTTATCCGCCACTATCCGCGCTCCCTACCTGTTTTGACTTTATTATTTTCGCCTATCACTCTTGCAAACCTAATCTCTATCGCTTTATATTTTCTACGCTATTCTATTCTTACGCCAATTCTACCTTTCCCTCCACTTTCTCGCACTCTCTGTTACGCTCTCTCACATACACTCTCACATTCTTCTCACTTTTTCTTTCTTTCATCCACCACCTTCTACCACACCTATTCACCAGCACACCAGAAACGGAAGTCACGTTTTATGTATATTTACATAGTAGTGAATGACAGATTTGTTTCTCGCATTGTTCTCGTATGTTTTTTATATTTATTATACCTTAAATAATTTTGTAGTGTGCATGAACAAATTTATTGTTATGTTTCCACAGGTAATACGCGCAGTGAGAGTGGTATACTACGTATACTGTAATATAATAATATAAAGTATACGTAGTAATAAATAGACGATTGTGCATTTGATTTCTTGCTTACGTGGTGAGTATAAATATAAATAATTTTTTTTAATATTATTTTATTAATATAAAACATATTAAATATTACATATTTATAAATATTATTTATAAATATAGAATAAATGTACTTCTTTTAGAGTTGAGACAAGGAAAAGAAGAAGAAGGAAGAAAGAAGATACAAGACAGGTATGTCGGTGTTATTTTAAATAAAATTACATACATACATATATCAATCAACATTTATTCTTAAAAATTTACTTCTTATGTTGCAGATAACAGTATACATATATAAGCAGCGCCTATAAAGATCACAGTATACAAGGTTATATAGAAGATTGCGTTCACAGAAACTGGCTGCATTGAACTTTGCGCTAATAAAAACAAGCTGCTTTTGCGCCTATAAAAACAGGCTGCTTTTGCGCCTATAAAAACAGGCTGCTTCTGCGCCTATAAAAATAGGCCACTTTTGTGCCAATAAGAAAATGCTGCTTCTACGCTTCTAAAAAGATGCTGCTTGTGTATTATTAGTATATAATTCTTATACTAATATTTAAAAAATAGCCAAAAAACATAATTTTACAGCAAAAAGGAAAAAACATAATTGTTAAAGGCGATTGATTGACAGACGTACATATGGATCATTTTAACTGCCTCTTACGAAACTGTTCAAAAAACCTGTACAAACCTGTTGATATCTATAAATTGTACTTTCCTGATACAATAGAATCTATACCGATAAATACTAAGTATATACAAATTTTGTTTAATATAGTGGTGAGTAAGGCCATACGAGTAATGTACAAGGTTGAAGTGTATCAAAAATTTATTCTTAAAGAATTAACAAATTCAGACGTTTTGATCCTTTGTTGGGATCTTCCTCAGTGATGTCTGTACAAACAAAACAAATGTTGGTAGAAAAAATTACAAAATCAGAAGTTTCAAATCAGCAAATAAAAAATATATAACACAAAATCAGTTCACTCACAAAAAAAAGAAATAAATAATATTCGTAGGTTACAAAGTTCGGGAAAAGATGACAAAAATCTGACTGTCAAATTCGAACAGTCTGAAAACTCCCGGAACAATGCAACCTTTACAATTCAACGATCTTATATATACACAAAAGTATCCCCACCAATTAAGAGAATAGATAGTAAACAGGTGGGAATCAAACCAAAAGAAAACGATACTTTCAAAAGAGAACGAAGGGTTATTTCATTTTAAAAGCTTCTAAAAAAGAGAAGTAAGGTTTTAAATTATCCGTATCAGACATAACATTAATGGAATTATCCAGAAGCTTAATGTGAATCATTTCAGAAATGATTCTTTTATTGAAAAGGTTCTCATTATCTAAAACTCTAACATCATTCCATTTAAAATCATGACCAGTGTTCAGTCTATGTTCAGAAATCACAGATAAATTCTCAGTTCTCCTGTTAATCTGATTTTTGTGTTCAGAAACTCTAGTCTTCAGCTTTCTCAT
>NW_018022074.1:10378-12662 GCF_002006095.1 Pseudomyrmex gracilis
TCGAAACGTCTGAATTTGTTAATTCTTTAAGAATAAATTTTTGATACACTTCAACCTTGTACATTACTCGTATGGCCTTACTCACCACTATTTGATTATCAACGAGTTTCTACTTTTGTTATTAACGCCGGCTGAAAATATGGAGCGTCTCACGTTTTTCAACTTCATTTCAAAATATTTTGGAGGTTTCAACACTTGTCTCTTAAAAGATTGGATTTCTTACAACTTTAAAACCATCAAACTTCGTTCACGTCTATTTTACTTACAACGACTGAAGCAGGAAAATATCATCCCGCCACACATACGGTATTCGTTTAAATACACNAATGAACTACAACATCATTTTTGCAAAACTAGAATGCAAAAAAATACACATAGATTTCTTTTTAACACTTTACAAATAGAGATTCGCGACACTTTTAACACTATTCGCAATTTAAACAAATCTATGTCTAACTTATCGAAGAAACTTTATGAATATTTACCTTTGAATATTATTAATAAGTTTTTTCATACGCAACCCATTGCTGGGCATTATTTCACCAAAAAGCTTTTTTTAAGGATTCAATACAAAATTGATCTCCTCATCAAAAATAAACATTTAGATGCGGTTCGAAATATTAAACCGTTTACTTATTTTGTTCACAACGGAAAAACATCACGCTCTAAAGAGAATAACCTTTTCAAATACACCGTTGACAAACCTTTGAATAACGAACACATCAAAATTCACATTGACCCTATAGAAATAAACAACAACATACGCACGACTTCCTTATTTGACTTGAAAGACAATTGGTTTGTTAACTTAACTNCTTTCCACATTCCAGACGAGATAGTTAGTCTCGTACAACTAGGTGATAATTTCAGTCTTCCTTACAACAAAAAACATAATCTTTTGGAGTTTATTAAGGATTTGGAAAACAATATTAGATTCCTAGATAAAAAAACTGCTGAAATAACTAGATCTCGCTTTATACCAATCCTAACTAATTTCTTGTCTCATTCNCCTAGACTTAGTGAATTCAATAGAACTCTTCTAAATTTTAGCCAACAAACCTCTATTTTTATTAAAAATCATCCGGAGATTTTGTTCACGAAAGCAGACAAGGGCAATGTGACAGTTGCGGTTCAAAAAAGCACTTACTTAGAGGCTGTTAATAATTTATTACGTGACAAACTTACTTATTTGAAGATTTCAAAGAACCCGACTAAAAATATTGAAACGGAACTGAACAACTTTCTTAAATTTTGGGTTAAAAAAGAATATATTAGTGATCTAACTTACAAATCTTTAAAGTCTAGTGTCGGTTTGACTCCTAGAGCTTACGGCCTTCCTAAAATACATAAACAACATTATCCATTTAGAATTATAGTTTCTTCTATTAACAGCCCTTTATATCGTTTTGCTGATTACTTAAACAATATCATTTTTAAAAGTATACCGAAAGCGGACAGTCACATAAATAATGGTTTCAACTAGTTAATAGATTAAACAACATTACTTTACAACCGGGTCACTTGCTTTTCTCTTTAGACGTGGTTTCATTGTTTACCAACGTACCGTTGAATTTAGCTTTGAAAAGCTTAAAGATAAGATGGAAATTTATTAGAAAAACAACAAAGATCCCCTTAAATGAATTTCTGAAGGCTATTGAGTTCACTTTGTCATCTACCGTTTTTATATTTGACAACACAATTTATAAACAGACTTACGGTATGCCTATGGGCTCTCCTTTATCTCCAATCATATCTGATATAATGATGCAAGACCTTGAGATTTCAATTTTAAAGAAATTAAATTTTAAACCGAGTTTCTATTTTAGATTTGTTGACATTATTTTGACAGCTCCCTCCACGGAGATAGATAACATTTTAATTTTTTTTAATAATTATCATCCTAGGCTACGTTTTACTATTGAGTTACAAAGTAATAATTCCTTAAACTTTCTAGATGTAAATTTAATTATACAAAATGGCTCGATAATTACTGATTGGTATCATAAGCCTACCTTTTCAGGTAGGTATTTAAATTTTCTTTCTGCACACCATTTTTCTCAAAAAATAGGCACCATAATCGGCATGATAGATCGTGTAATTCTTTTATCTCATCCTACTTTTCACGAGAAAAATTTTAAATTAATCTTCCAAATATTAACTCAGAATCAATATCCTCTTCCTTTAATTTTTTCAGTCCTCAAAAACAGAGTTAAATTTTTAATCAATAACAAATTACATTGTAACGACTTGACAAATAACAAACTTACACCTCCTGACCAAATTT
>NW_018022074.1:13887-17781 GCF_002006095.1 Pseudomyrmex gracilis
CTTTTGTGTATATATAAGATCGTTGAATTGTAAAGGTTGCATTGTTCCGGGAGTTTTCAGACTGTTCGAATTTGACAGTCAGATTTTTGTCATCTTTTCCCGAACTTTGTAACCTACGAATATTATTTATTTCTTTTTTTTGTGAGTGAACTGATTTTGTGTTATATATTTTTTATTTGCTGATTTGAAACTTCTGATTTTGTAATTTTTTCTACCAACATTTGTTTTGTTTGTACAGACATCACTGAGGAAGATCCCAACAAAGGATCGAAACGTCTGAATTTGTTAATTCTTTAAGAATAAATTTTTGATACACTTCAACCTTGTACATTACTCGTATGGCCTTACTCACCACTATTTGAGTATCAACGAGTTTCTACTTAAATCTTGTTTAGTTCTTCGGATGCGGATATGCGTACTGGACATTGGATATGTAGTTATTACGACACAAGAAATATATTTATTTACGATTCATTGAATAAAAAAGAATTGCCCGGAAATCATAAAACATTTTTAAAAAGATTATTTCCAGATTATGTTTTCAATTTCGTCCAATTTCTAACAGTGCAACAGCAACCGAACGGAAATGATTGTGGTGTTTTCGCAAAAGTTGTTGCAATCTCCAGATTTTATAATCACATAACATTCCGCCTGAGGATATTAAATATGATCATAGTTTGATGCGTTCACATTTACTTAAAATATTGGAAACAAATAAAATTGAGCATTTTCCTCAAAATGCGCGCTATCCAGTCCACGAAATATTGCCATTAGCAACTGTGATACAAAAAGAGAATAACGCGACTCGTATGCGTATAACACGTAAACTTGAAAAGGAAAAACAGAAAGTGAATCAAATGATACCACTTTTTAATGACAAATCTCAAGAATATATTGACAAGAACCATAAACAGAATACTGTTATAGAAAAAAATAAACCAATATCAAATAATATTCTTCCCTCTAATAAAAGTAAAAAAATTATCTGAAAATAATTTAACCAATATCAATGATGTCATCTTTAATGTTAATACTAATTGTGACAATAGCGATAATTGCGATAGCATCATATTTAAGAAAAATAAGAATACTGATTAGGAGCAGCAACTTTCACGTAAAGATCACCAGTGCAAATTTTTAGAAAGACGGCGGAAAGGACACCAGCAATAGTATAAAAAAAATTCAGCAACTATTTGCGCTAAAAAGCTTATAAAATACACAGATGCAAAATACAAAAAAAAGATAAACATTAGAAAACAAAAGCGATATGAAGAAAATATAGAAAATAATCGTGCTAAACGGCGTAAATGATATGAACAAACTGTACAATCTACTTGTTTAGAAAAACATCGTAAATGAAACCAGCAATGGTATATAAAAAATTCGGCTACTATTTGCTAAAAAGCGTACGAAATATAGAGATTTAGAATACAAAGCAAAAGAAAACGTTAAAAGTCTATTTGCAAAATCTGTATTTTCAAGAAAAAATAGTAACAAAATAGCTGTAAAACTTATTAGAAAATATAATAGAATCCGTACATCAAATAATGTTATAAAAATTTGTGGTTCTAAAGAAAACTATTGCAAATATTTATGAAAACTTAAAATTAAAGGGAATATCGAGAAAAGAATGGAAGCAGAAAAAATCGTACGTTGGTGTATTGTTGTTAGAAACAGTAACAGTAGTTTGTGATATTTCTTAAAATATTGTCTTTGCTTAAGAAAAAGTCAGAAATATGTTTGACTGTTTTTGCGGAATGTACCACAATTGATGAAAAATTACATGCATTGTGTGGAATATCTAGATACACAGCTTTGTGTGAAAATTATTTTCTTGATTCTACTTATCATCAAAAACATTTAGCAGAATCTTTGATGATGAATATGAAAGGACGAATTGTTAATGTGTTGCCCTTAATACGAGGACAAGCAACAATGTCATGGTTGTGTAATAATTCATGCAAAACTGACGATCCATTTCTAATTTGTTATTATGAGAAACTTCTTCGAACAATAAATATATGTACTTTAAAGAACGTACCAAAATTGCTGGAAACTATTTTTAATTGTACTGTGAAAACTTCAGATACAAAATTAGGTCATGAGCACAGTTGCTATATTACTTCAAGTCTTTGTAAAGCAATGTGTATTTTACTTCAATTAGTATCACCTCATTTTCCAAAAGTGAGAAATATGAGTCGTTTGATTTATCACCTTAAGAATGTTTATCAGAAGCTTGTAAATCTAGACAGAGCTTTACCTTGTGCTGATTTAGATACATTAAAGGACATTGTTACTTCAGCACAAGAAGAAGCAGATATATACAAACAGCAGCAACCTAGTACTGTTTTGAGTGACGACAATATCATTGTTAAATATCAAAATGCATTTAAAGCCTTGACTAAACGCTGTATGATATGTTTGTGTATCATGTGAAAGACTTTGTTATAAAAAAAATATTAAAGAAATAAATGCTGTTCAAAAACAAATAGACAGTCCACCTTGGAGAGATTTGATGGTTTATGTAAAAGAAAGGAAAATTGACGTACAATATGTATGTGAATATTGTGTTCAAAAATTTTGCAGTGGTATTATGCCTGCGTATTGTATTTTAAATCATCTTTTCGTAGACAACGTGCCTGAAGTAATATCGTCTCTTAATTCATTTGAAATCATTCTTGTACAAAGAGCTAAAGCATTTCAAACTGTTGTTAAAATGGAAGCTGTTATAAACAAACAATTGCCACAAAGGCAAATGACACAAAAAGTCAAAAGTAGAACGTTTCATTTACCACTCCCTTTACAAGAGACTTTAAATAAAATTTGTTATAATACTGATCCAATTAACATAAACCATGAATTGTATATTTTGATAAGAAGTATACCAACAAAATCAAAAATTGTGTGGGAAGAAATGGTGAATGTCAAAAAAATATTTGACGCTGTGACATGGCTAAAAACAAATAATTCTTTATATTCTAAAATTAGTTTGCCAAATACTCACGAAGAACTGTGTTTACACAAAGTAAATTTCAAATTTTAATTGCAAGAAACAGAACCTGAAATAGAAACCACATTTGATGAAAACGAATTATTAAAACTAAAAGACACAGAAAATAATGTACACGATAATAAAATAACAGGACATCGTGATGCACTGCTAACACAAGTTACAAATGAAAATGATAGTTATTACGAGCAATACACTATTTATCCTTTATATGAAAAAAAAGAAAATAAAAGTACGACAGCTTTATTTCAAGTGTTAAAAGTTCATGATTTACCGTTAGATAATCGTGAGAAATTATTGGATTTAATGTGTTTTCCAGATTTATTTCCCTTTGGTAAAAACGGACAACATGTAGCTAGAACAGTAAAACTTAATGACCATAAATTTATTAAATGTTGTTTGATGTCTAAACATCCACAATACAGATTATTTCAACAATATTTATTTTTTTTATTAAACAATGCAAATGTTTGTCAGTTAAGTCGCGGAATTTATCACAAAATGAATGTAACAAACTTGCGATGTCGTTACACAGCTGCAGAATATTTAGAAGCAATGTCAAAAGAACTGTGAGAATCTAAGTACAATATTTTCTACATTAAGAAATACGGAACAATATTGGAGAAGACCAAGAAGTGATTTAAATTGCATGACGCAACATTATGGACCTGCGACGTAGTTTTTACGGTTAAGTCCGAGCGAATGGTTATGGAACGATTTAGGAGATTATATACAGGGTGCGTCGCCAAAATCCGGACAAATTTTAATTTGATATTCCCTCCGTTCAGTACCATTGGCAGATGTCGCGATTGACATTCAAATAGCTTGACGCATGTACTAAACTACCATAACTTCGAAACAGTCGCAATGTTGAAACCCAGTGC
>NW_018022074.1:19596-23383 GCF_002006095.1 Pseudomyrmex gracilis
ATTCAAGCAAGCGAGGAATATATTGAGTGAATATATTATTTATGGCCTTACAAACAATGGAGCTAAACAAATTTTGTAAATCTTTTCATTGTAGCAATAAAACATATTTAGAAAAACATATATAATTTGTCCGGATTTTGGCGCCGCACCCTGTACGTGAGGTAAATAGGTGGCATACTTCTTTGTTAAGCACTTGTGTACTTGTTGCAAAAGATCCTGTCTCAACATCGAGATTTTTCGATATCAAATTTAAAGCAATGCTTGCCTTTATACGATATGTTCTGAAGATCATCCGATCGGAGAAGTAACTCATTATTTCTGGCGACGAGAATATCAAGGTAGAGGCATACAACATTTCCACTTGTTAATTTGGATTAAAAATGCACCGATTATAAGAGAATCTTCTACTGAAGAAGTTTCTACTTTTATTTTACAACATGTAAGCTGCAAAATGCCAAATCAAGACATTTCACCGTTGTTATATAAACGTGTTAATATGCATCAGATGCACAAACATAACAATTATTGTCTGCGTTCTAAGAAGATAAGACGTAAAGTTGTACGTAGATGTCGGTTTGGATTTCCTCGTCCCGTCACTGAAACATTAACAATAAGAGTAAAGATGATTGTATGAAGCTTCAAGAATTTTCAAAAACCAATGAATTTTGGCTATTAAAACAATAACACTGTTGTTAGAGTGTATACATTTAAATCCGTTTATTAAACAATTAATTTAGCATGAACGCTTTCGACCTTGTATTAGGTCCTTTTCAAATGCATTTCTACAATAAATAACGTATAAAAACAATTAATAAGATACAAATAATGAAATAAAATATATACAAAAAAAGAATTAATTAAAAATCGCAGAAAATATGATATACAATGTCACTTACAAATTATATAAGATAATGGTAATCTTCTCAGGATCATTATTTCCTCTATTAATAGTCCTCTACATAACTTGGCACTGTTTTTACATAAAATAATTTCAAAAAATCTTCAACCCCCGTCGAGTTTTGTTTCTAATAGTTTCCACCTTGCTAGTTTGATCTCTAACGTTAACTTCGATGATAATTTCAAACTCATTTTACTCGACGTTGTATCTCTTTTCAGTAACATTCCATTTGAACTTGTAATTAGTGGTTTGGAAAAGAGATGGTGTTTAATTACACATAATACAAATTTACCTAAAGAGGAATTTTTTCTACCAATTAATTTGGTATTTAACTCTACTTTTGTTCTGTTCAATAATAAATATTATAAACAGACCTTTGGAGCTCCCATGGGTTCTCCTCTCTCTCCGATTCTTGCAGACATTGTAATGCAAGATCTGGAAATATTCATTTTTGAATCTCTTTCCTTCCGTCCACCTTTACATGTAAGATACGTTGATGACATAGCTCTCATGGTTCCTAAAGAGCAATTTGATGCTGTTTTAAATCTTTACAATACTTATCACTCACGACTTCACTTTACTTTAGAGGTGGGTGGTGACAGACTCAATTTTTTGGACATTACTTGTATTAAAAATAATAACAAATTAATACCTGACTGGTATCACAAGCCAACGTTTTCTGGTAGATACCTTAACTATTTTTCCAACCACCCTATATGTCAAAAAAGAGGCACGGTCATTAGCCTCGTGGACAGGGCCTTCTTTTTATCACATCCGAAATTCCATTCAAAAAATTTTGACTTTATATTTAATTTATTAATTGACAATAATTATCCTACGGATTTCATATATGACAATTTCATAATTAGACTGAAACAGAATTTTTATAAAAACAATGACACAAGAAGGTTTTTGTCTAGCAAGAGTTCTAATGACATACAGCGTCACTAGTTTGTCTTACCTTATATCGACAAATTTTCCGAGAGATTTTCAAATATATTTCCTACTGACTCTCACACGCGTTTAGCTTATTATAACCTAGACAAACTGGGGAAATTCATCAACGTTCTTAAGGATCCTTTACCTCTTCTCTCACATCCTTCCGTGGTATATAAGATCAATTGCCGTAATTGCGACGCCTCGTATGTAGGACAAACTGGCAGAATGTTACAGGCCAGAATTAAGGAGCATAAAAGTCACATCAATAGAAATTCCACTCAAAGATCTGTAATTACTGAACATAGACAGCAATATTCACATGATTTTGAATGGGATAAGGTAGAAATTTTGGATTTTGAGAAATCATACAGAAAAAGGTTGGTGTCAGAAATGCTACAAATAAAAAGTCAAGTCAGCGGACTTAATTTACAGTGCGACACAGAAAATTTAGATAATGCCTATTTACCGTTTGTCGATAAGACATTGTAAATTGATATGTTTCTCGTTAAATTTGAATTATTTCTTTATACACACGTTGTTTCCCAGTTGCATTTCCACCTTTGTAAAGTGTTGGTCGGGATGGCTAATGTGAATATCCACGATCAACATTGAGCGACCTATTTTATCTTATACAATTTGTAAGTGACATTGTATATCATACTTTCTGCGATTTTTAATTAATTCTTTTTTTGTATATATTTTTTTCATTATTTGTATCTTATTAATTGTTTTTATACGTTATTTATTCTAGAAATGCATTTGAAAAGGACCTAATACAAGGTCAAAAGCGTTCATGCTAATTTAATTGTTTAATAAACGGATTTAAATGTATACACTCTAACAACGGTGTTATTGCTTCAATAGCCAAAATTCATTGTTCATTAACAATAAGAGATGTCGTAAGTTTGATAACAGGTAAAAAGCAAGTAAAACATAGAAGTAGTCTTTACGATCTTCTTCGGAGACAAAATAAAAGTGATATAAATGATTATAATCTTGTCCTTCTTACTGCTTGGGAAGGAAATATGGATATACAATTTATTGGCGAGAAATCAACATTACTTACATGGTACGTCACAAAGTATATGAATAAAGCGGAAAAATGTGAATTATCAGAATGCATTACCAATAGTACGATTAACCAAAACAAATCACTGGAAAGGTATCTTTGGAATATTGCTTTGCGATTTACGCACAATAACGAATGTGCAGCTCTCGAAGCTGCTGATACATTATTAAGTAATTCTTTATACGGAACTGATCGAAATACGACTATTAGATGGCTAGATGTTACTCAAATTAGATATAGAAAATTAAAGACTTGCAAAATAATTGAAAATCGTAATAAAGAATCTACGGACATATTTTGTCCGTCATTGATAGATACTTATTATCCAATAAAACCAAAAAACTTAGAAGATGTATCTCTTTATGAATTTGCAAAGTGGTATGATATCACGAAGATTAAACCAAAAAGTAAGTATGTCGTATATTACAAAATAGATAACGGTCTATATCTTACAGGACGGAAACGTGAATATCTTATCAATCATTACAAATACAATGTTAATATCCAACCGGAGAATTATTTCTTTTCAGTATCACTCATGTTTAAACTGTTACGTCCAGGAGACTCCACGGTCCCCTTTTTCATGCAACGCAACGCGCCAACGCATAGCGAACCCCTTTTTTGTATAATAAATAACTCGAACGGGTCTCCTATCGTTTGGAAACTTAAAACTCCAGACGATAGGAGAACAAACGAAAATTATATCGGGCCCGGAAAGATAAACTGCGCCTAGCAATAACACAAAATTTTANCAGCTTTCCAAACAAACCCAGATATCTCCGAGTCATAAAAACGTCGGTCATAAAAATTAGAGCGGCCGGCGCAAATAGAAACTCCGGCATTTTTATTACAAACAAACAACAAGGGGCCTATGCGGCGTG
>NW_018022074.1:23413-29140 GCF_002006095.1 Pseudomyrmex gracilis
GGACGAGGCGACCGAAGCGAGGGATCGTCGCCGATTGGCGATCTCGGAAGTCGCCCGACCGACTAATTAACAAATAGGAACCAGCAAAGCTCAACTGAGTTCCCGATTGGAAGAGTCCTCGCTTACTAAAACAGTATATAAGACAGGGCTCTCGGAATCGGAAACTCAAAAAGAATCGCGCCGCGTGTTTGAAAGGAGCCGATCTCAATGAGCAAAATAAGCATAAGTTACAAGTGCAAATGCGAGTGCGAATAGTGCGTCGAGAATCCACCCAACACCGAAGCCGCACCAGGTTCCGAACTACCCAGCCAGCCGCACGGGCCGAAGGGAAAGGAAATCGCAGCCAGCAGTCACACAAGTAGTAAGTCCACATTGCTATATATATACGGAGGGTCCACTCGCGCAACTAAAATCTGACGTCGCGATCGACTTGCGGAGATATCGAGAAACGGACAAATAATCAAATATATAAAAATTCGGAAGGGCTCCTCGCGGTGCATGACCGTCTCGGGTGGCAGCCGAAATTTTGGAAGGACTCCTCACGGTGCATAACCGTCTCGGGTGGCAGCCGACATTTTGGAAGGGCTCCTCGCGGTCTATAACTGTCCCGGGTGGCAGCCGAAATTTTGGAAGGGCTCCTCGCGGTGTATAAACGTCTCGGGTGGCAGCCGAAATTTTGGAAGGGCTCCTCGCGGTGTATAACCGTCTCGGGTGGCAGCCGAAATTTTGGAAGGGCTCCTCGCGGTGTGTAACCGTCTCGGGTGGCAGCCGAAATTTTGGAAGGGCTCCTCGCGGTGTGTAACCGTCTCGGGTGGCAGCCGAAATTTTGGAAAAGCTCTTCGCGGTGTGTAACCGTCTCGGGTGGCAGCCGGAATTTTTCTTTTGATTTTCTAAATTACGTGGTAAACAAGGCTCGACATCTCCGAGAGCGGTTGCAAGGCCAAGAAAACCGATAACACAAAATATATTGAGTGTAATTGGATAAAATCATTTAAGTGGAACCCCGGCAGAGAAATTCGCGAGCGNGTAAAAAGGCCCAGCGCCGCCGGCGCAACGCAAAATTGCGACGAGCGGCAGCGCTCGCGCAAGACGAACCGGAGCCGACCAGGCCCATTGACGCCACCTCCCCTCCGACATTAGGAGACGATTCCGGCAGCAAAAACCCCACCGATATACACATAA
Organism: Pseudomyrmex gracilis; assembly: GCF_002006095.1. Classification (NCBI taxonomy): domain Eukaryota; kingdom Metazoa; phylum Arthropoda; class Insecta; order Hymenoptera; family Formicidae; genus Pseudomyrmex; species Pseudomyrmex gracilis. Next base: position 24,596 of record NW_018022074.1, read on the forward strand.
ATCGTTCGCACTCACCGACACATTCGGTACACACACACACAGACACACATACCCACGACGATTCGTGGTATGAAACTCCCTCTTATTCGCCTGTAACCCCCGATCCTCCCGCAGAAGATCCCGCGGATTTACAATCCGCGCCGACTCTTCCACCTCCCCCTCGCTCTCCTTCCCCCGAACCATCAACATCCAGAACCAAACCCGTAGATGATGAATCCTCCGACTCGCCACAATCAACCACCCCTTCCCTCGATGCTAGATTTCAACACTTTCTTCGAGTAGCCTCCACTTATAAAAAAGCAAATCCGGAAAGAATCCCCTTTGTCCTTGACCCTCTGACTACAGATCCTTCCGAAATCTTCCGGGTAATAACCACCACTCCGGCTAGAAAACTCGTTCCAGTCAAGTTTCCTTACATAGATGATATCCGATTAGTTCTCGTCCACCATTTCTACACAATGTTCCCTCCAAGTTCCGCAAAAATCCAAGAAATTATAGAAATCGACCTCGAATAATTTCTATCACGAATCGGCGTCTTAAATATGCTACCGACACAATTACACCTGTAAAACCCCGCCGGAGGCCCTTCACACACGTATCGCGTCACGCATACACTCATATATATATGTATTTCCCCTCTCTAGCCTCCGAGCGATGACCCCCCTGTTTAATGTACAATTCGCGATATCACATTCATTTACACAAACACACACATCTAAAAGTGTATTACTATAAAATGAATAAGTTAATATTATACGTAGCATAATTTCTCCATGTAATTAAGACGACCTCTCATCATTCCACATTCTCAATTGATCGCACGGTCTCGTCTTTAGTCTGTGGAGTTAATTCTCCAGACTTGAAAAGAGACCAACGAGTGAGTGTTCGTAAGACAGAGTAAGATTGGCGTACGCCGTTGACCTGTCGACGAATGTAAGCAAACTCGCTCGACTCCGTTGCAGCGGGATCGTTAACCTGCTGTGCGGAGATAGACAGAGAAACGACAGCTCTCTGTTACTCCACCATAGCCCGACCGTAACCGTGGGCCAGGACGTAACAGAACTGCGTAAAATTGGGGGCTCGTCCGGGATTGAAAGTGCGATCTTTGAGATTTCGGGATGACCACGAGGTCTACGTCTGATAAAGACGAAATTAATAAAGCTTAGAACACCGCGATTGAACCAAAACCGCAAAAAAAATTTTTAACACCCGCAGCTACCTCAACGCCAGAACAAANGGGAGGCCCTTCGCCTCTTTCCCCCAGCAAAACCGTACGTAATCCATTTGCCACTTCTACAACTTTACCTTGTACACCGATACAGCAAACCTCGAAATTTAGCGACACTATCATTAATCGAACCGTCGTCGGCTTTGATACCCTGGCTGCCGACGATCTTGGCAGTTTCACGTTAGCATTAAACGACCTTAAACACGAAGTGCTAAATTTAAACGATACTGAAGTCAAAACTATGGCTCAACCGAACCATTTTGCCACTCTAAAATACGCGGTAGAAGCCGTACCCTTCTTTGACGGGACGAACATTCCGTTAAACTATTTTATTGAAGGGTGCGAAGAGGCAAAGTCCATGCTTCCAAAGGAAGCCGAATCTCAATTTACAAAAGTCATAAGAACACGCGTAGTAGGCGAAGCGCGACGCACCATTCAAAGTCATGACTTTGATACAATCGCTCAATTAACTAAGTTTTTNAAACAAGTATACGGGGCATCTAAAAACATATATTAATTGCAGGAAGAGTTAGGCTGCGTTTATCAGAAAAATAACGAAGATGTAGTCACATATGCCAATAGAGTCAAAATGCTAGGAAAACAAATANTAGAAGCATATCAGGGATCGAGAGAAAAATCGCGTGACGGAAATATCAAAGCGGAGCTAGAAAAAGATATGTGTAAATGTTTTATATGCGGATTAAAACCAGAAATCGAGCAAAGGATCTCTCGTACTTTAGATGTAGACGGGACAGTAGCCGATGCCCTCCGCATAGAAAGAGAGCTCCGTGCCATAAACGAGATACGTCAGGGAAACCGCACAACCCAAAGTGCTAACAACGCACAAGCCTCAGAACGAAAAACTTGCCAGATTTGTTACAAAGAGGGTCACACAGCAGGGAACTGCCGAAAACTCGGGCTGTTTTCCTAAAATTCCAACTCAAAACACGCCGATTTAGGACCCGAGATTTTAATATGCCAAATTTGTAAAAAACGCGGGCATAGCGCCGATAAATGTTACCTCCGCGAACCGCGCGCGCGACGAGACATAAATGTAGTACAAGAAAATCGCGTCGTTTGTCAATTATGCTCAAAAACCGGCCACAGCGCGAAAGAATGTCGGNCAGGTAATAAACCTGCAGGTAATAAACCATCTGTAATTTGCCAGTGGTGTGACAAGGCCGGACACTCCGCGACTAATTGCTGGCGGAAACAAAACGAACAACGCGATACTTTACGGCAATCGCGACTAATGTGTCAAATTTGCGATAAAAACGGTCACATCGCGAAAGAATGCCGCGCAAAGCAGCTACAATCAAACAGCGGTTCCTTTTGTCGATATTGCAAAGAACCAGGGCATTTTCTTGAAAACTGCAAGTTGCGAATCGCAAGTAACAACCGCAGAAATAATCCGGGAAACTTCAACGGCCCCTCGAAGCCGGGTGTGTCACANGGGACCGAACGAGGTTCACACCCAGCAACGCCGACCCGTCTGGCATCTACGTGAACAAACCCGAGCCAGATATACACCCGGTAACCATAAATCTTGATAGGCATGGCCGTTTGCCTACCGTTCGGGTTAAATTAGCCGATTNCATCCCGCATACCACGTTATTATTAGACACCGGTTCCGGACCCAATGTCATTAAAGAGAATTTTGTTCCTAACAATATAAAAATTAATAGATCAAGCATTTTGAAATTGAGCGGAATAAATAGCTACCCCGTGTACACATACGGTGAAATTACATTAAATTTATTCAATATACCCGTAATCTTCCATATCGNTTCCGACGATTTCCCTATATCGCAATCCGGAATCTTAGGAAACGACTTTTTTAACCGAAATCTCACAAAGATAGATTACGCGCAAGGACATTTAGATGTAGGCGGAATTAAAATACCGTTCTTTTTGCCGGAAACTGTTGTCATAGCGCCAAGATCGGAATCGCTATTTTACGTTAGAATCGGAAATCCCGAAGTAAAAATTGGATACATACCGAGATTAAAACTAACACACGGAATTTATCTCGGGGACACTATAGTAGAAAATGTATCGGGAAGGGCTTATTTAAACGTCATAAGCACACGCTAGATGACGAAATCAAGGTGCGAGTGCCGACGCTGTACCTTAAACCTCTGAGTGAATTACTGGAGGTACAAAAAACGACCTCCCGCAGAGGCGAAGACAGGCTGAACGAACCTTTCCCATTCATGCCTGAAAATACGGTCGACCACAAACTACCAAATAAAAATGAAAACATTGAGGACATAAACCAACATAATAAAAAAAACATACAAAACGAGGAAATGCGCGAAAACGCAAAGGAAAATGAGAGAGAGAATGAAAATAAAGAACACAAAAATAAAATTCGTGAGTCTAATAAGATCAGCAGTGAATTTCCAAGTTGTGAGGAAGAAAATTATCAAACCTCCTATCCTAAAATCCTTGGTGGGGGAAGTAACCAAACCTCACCTGTAAATAGTAATCCCGTAACCCACAAAGAGGGGAGTTTCCAGGCTCCTTCGAATTTCTTTGAATCCGTCGATTGCGAGGAGGNAAGTTACCAAACCTCACTACGCAAGTCGACCTCCTTGAATAAAAATTTAGAAGGGGGAAGTATTGCCTCCCTAGAAAAAATTAAATTTCCAAGGGTCGGGATAAATAATAAAGAAAAAGTAAACAAAGAAGATAAACAAGAATTAAAATACGTCACTGCTGAAGAACTTTTAAAAAGATTAAGAAAAACAAACCCAGTAGTTCCGAAACTCTCTCTCAAATCTCAAAAATATTTAATTAAAAAGAAACCGTCCTCAAAAATAACAGAAGCATTGCATAGTAAATCTCAGGAAATGATCGACAAAGTTTTGAGAAAAAGAAAATCGACTCGAAAGACGGAAATAATAGAAGACCCCCTTGAGGCATTTGTTTCCGACAAAAATTGTTTAATAGTAGCTAAAGATTATGAAAATTTAACTGAGGAGAAAAGATTGTCATCTATTATTGATTTATTACGGGTCGATCATTTAAACGAACGAGAGAAAGAAAATGTAATCGAATTACTAAAAAACAGCCAGGATAGATTTCATATTCCTGGAGAGCAGCTGACAGCAACACACGTTTTGCAACATAGCATAAAGACCGTAGATGAGCAACCAATAAACTGTCAATACAGATTCCCTCAGCTCCATAAAGAGGAAATTACTCGCCAAGTAGAAGAATTGCTAAATGGTGGAATTATCAAACCATCGCAGTCGCCGTATAACACACCCATATGGATAGTGCCTAAGAAAGAAGATTCTAAGGGAAACAAACGA
>NW_018022075.1:0-1865 GCF_002006095.1 Pseudomyrmex gracilis
TTCTTCGCGGTTTTTCTTATGTGTGTATAATCTCGTTAATAAAGAGTTTTGAAAAGAAAAAGCAGCGGTCTGTGTCCTACTCGCTAACCTGTCCACGCAGTACAAAAGTGAAACACAACAATTATGTTGGAACCTTTGAATCCTGAATTCTTGTCCTTCGGTCCCATCCCACGCATTACATACGGCAATTTTAAACAGTAAAATTTTTACCCTGTAAGATAATATTTACATTATTTCCTGCAATGTCGTATTCCTACGCTATGTTGCCTATACATATTTCACTTTAGTCGCGGAGTAAACTGACTCGACTACGATTTCATTCGAGTTTAATTTTAATTTCTGGTGTCAAATTTATGCTAAACCGCGAATTTCTCTATTCCCCCCTTTCTTTCGGGATGGATTTTTCGAAACCTTACACTTCACCACCGAGTTAGTTCCTCGTCAGCCTTTGCGAACAACGGAGAAATTTTTCTTTGTGTAATTAATTTTGTTATTATACACATCTTATAACAAATGGCGTCTCCATGTAGTCGATGCGGATGCGCGGGTCGACCATCCGGGTCCCTTTGTGTTACTTGTTGGCTCGGTCTTCAATTTGGAGGTGAAGACTGGGCCAACTCCTGTGAAACTGTGAGTGATGGTGATAGTGACACTGACTCGCGGGTCAGTATTACGAGCGCGGCTACCATTGTCGTGCTCCGAGACTCTGCGGATATCAACATTGAGGACCACGACTCTGCCTTGCCGGAGCCGTCCGTGTCATCTTCAATCGTCACTGTGACGGTCACCGACTCCGAGGATGAGGTGGTATCCCCGGAGCCGGAGGACTATTCTCCGGCCTCTCCAGATCCCGACGTGGTGTGCCTGGGTCCCTCCTTGTCGTCCGATCCTTCCGTTGTAACTATTTCTGACTCGGAGTGAAGCGGATTGGTAAGTACTTCTTCTTTTACCTAATTTTCTATAAAGGCCTTTAGCCTGTTAACATGCACGTTTTGTGTGCGTCTTCTTGCTTTTATTGTATATGTAACGTCTGAAATTTTTGCCACTATTTTGTACGGTCCAACCCATAGTGATTCCAACTTCTTTGACCTTCCCCTTCTCAATGTTTCATTATATAGCAGGACCTTATCGCCAATTTTGAAAGATGCCGTTTTTGTCTTTTTATCGTATTGACGCTTCGCTTTTTCTTTTTCCTCGCGCAGATTTTCTCTCGCCACGCGATTTGCGGCGCGTAATCGCTCCTTCAATTCCTGTGCGTAATCTTCTAGATTATACTGCGTCGCCGGAGGTTTTCTTAACGTAGTTGGCAATTCCGCCTGTCTACCATACACTAATTCAAATGGCGTAAACCCTGTGGCTGAATGTGGCGTAGTGTTGTACGCAAACATAGCGTACGGAACCCACTCGTCCCAATCTGTTTGATCTTCGTTTACGTAGTGCCTTATATATTCAGCCAACGTCTTATGAGAACGTTCCAAAGCTCCATTACTTTCAGGGTGATATGCCGTTGTTTGAATTTTATTAATTCGTAACAATCTGCACACATTTTTAAATATTTCACTGACGAAATTCGTGCCTCTATCTGTTAATACCGTTTTTGGAATGCCATACTCGCACACTATTTTTGTAACAAATTCTTTTGCTACGGTCGCTGCTTCCTGATTTGAGATAGGTATTGCCTTACTAAACTTTGTCAAATTATCTTGGAAGGTCAACAAGTACTTACTTCCGTTGTTTGTAANGGTTAATGGTCCGACAATATCAAGAGCGCATTTCTCAAATGGCTCTGCTGGAGTATCAGTGACGATCATTGGTGCCTTAATCCTCTTTGTCATCTTATTTTGTTGACAAGAAGCACACCTCGA
>NW_018022075.1:2838-4846 GCF_002006095.1 Pseudomyrmex gracilis
TCCTACAATTGCACCGTTGTCCATTGCATCTAATATACGTGGTTTTACAATAAATCAAAATGTTTCATCTTCATCTGATGAGGAACATTGTGAAAACCAACAAAATGAATTAAATGTAACCTCATCCAATGCTTTAAAGAATAGACAAATAAGAAAAAGAAAATCGAAAACACCTGTTTGGATGGAAGAATTAATACAACAAAGAGAAAGGCATCATCAAGAAAATTATACACAAAGAGAGCGGCTTTTATCTTTCTTAGAAAAACACTTCAAGACACAAGACATGAGAAAATAAGAAAAGCAAATATTACATTCTCACACAGAACAAAACTTCCATTAGACATCCATTAGACGTCAACAGCTCCATGTGACATTTAATAGATCTCTAATAGAGGTTTTGTTCTGTGTGGGTTCTTAATGAACAATAACAATACCAAAGTATATATGCAAAGTACGAACACATTATATTTTAGATATTGGTAAAAACAAGTTGTTAATTTAAAGTAAATAAGAAACTAGAGCTTTATTTCTCATATTTATCATTTATTTAAAAGTATGAAATATGTGATATGAAATTTTTATTTGTTGTATTATTTAGGTTGTGTTAAAATGACTAAATTTTTATTTACATTAAAAACCAATTTTATATCTTCTACTTCAATATGTTTAAAAGTACAAAATGTGTGATATTATAATTGTAATGTGATATTATACTCAGTATTGTATACTCAGGTTGTGTTGAAACGATTAAGTTGTTATTTGNATAAAGAAAACTGTAAAAAACAACTTTATATCTCGTACTTAAATATGTTTAAAAGTGCAAAATGTGTGATATTACAATTATAATGTGATATTATAGTCAGTATTGTATTATTATAAGTTGTGTTAAAACGATTAAGTTTTTATTTATCTTAAGAAAGTTTTATCTCATACTTCAGTTTGTTTAACAGTGCAAAATATAAAATACTAAAACTAATATTTTATATTATTCTGTTGTGTTACTGCATTTAAAAGTAACTTTTACTTTTAAATGCAGTAACTTATTTACTTTTTTTTATAATAAAATAGTTCTTTTGTTACAAATGTTTTTTTATGTTTTGACACATCTGGTCATACTTTATGGAAGAATTGAAAATATTAATATTACAAAATAAGGTCATTATTATTTATTACTTGAATAAACATTTTTTAAACAATAAAAATAAAAATGTATGTGCATTTTAAAATATTAAGATATATACCAAACATGTAAAAATATATTTAGCTTAATAACATTGATACTTTACTACTTATGAACATTCTGTTTTGGGTTTATTTCAAACTTACCTATATGTCATGTTTTGAAATTAAATGTAATATATATATATATAAAACTAAATTAAGAAATAGACCTTAAAAGCTAAACGTTAGATGATGATTATTTATTAAGGTGTATATTATTCTGCTACTATAGTAGATTTTATAATTTATTTATTTATTGAAATAGTATTTGAAAAACGCTTGCAATATAAAACAATAATTAACAATCAAACATAGGTTTCTTTTAAGAGCAATGTAGGTTCTTTATTGACAAAAATTCAGTTAATCCGCAATAATAACGCAGAAAAATAAATAAATAAACGTTTCGACCCTACTTGAGTCATCTTCAGTATATTAGTTTAAAAAAGTCATCCCACCAAACTCATTTTAACTGTGTTGTTGAAAATAAACAATGAAAGTGGAATCTTACTTGATAATAGTTTTAGTCCTGAAATAATCACAGATTATATTGACAAATTTTCACTCAACAAATCTAAACACCAAGCAATACAGCATACTCATATGATAAAAGTCAAAAATCGAACGTTTAACAAACAGAAGAAACAGTTAAAATGTTAAAATGAGTTTGGTGGGATGACTTTTTTAAACTAATATACTGAAGATGACTCAAGTAGGGTCGAAACGTTTATTTATTTATTTTTCTGCGTTAATTATTACGGATTAACTGAATTTTTGTCAATAAAAAACC
>NW_018022075.1:7141-28000 GCF_002006095.1 Pseudomyrmex gracilis
TTTTGTTTCATAAAATTTTGTGAAATTACTTTTTATTGTATCCTCGATATTACTCTGCTACGTACCAGCTAACCACCAGTTAACTCAACTCAAGCGATACAAGACAGCGCTGAGTTGAGTTGTCATGAATCATGCAGATTACAGATGGTCATGCCTACAAAATTTTCGGTCCTAGTAAAACTAACTCGAACTTGGGTTACCGTAAACACCCTTTGCCTTCATCGATTTCCTCTGCTTTGTACGTACATACTTCAGGTTGCTCGATGTTTCGGCTTAATGCATCTGCGTTGGTGTTGGCTTTCCCCTTTTTATAAATTATTTCATACTCGTATTCTTCGAGTTTCAATCGCCAACGGATTAATCGTGACCCGGGGTCTTTGACACTAAATAACCACACAAGTGCCCTGTGATCCGTTACGATTTTAAATTTAACGCCATATAAATATGGTCGGAAATGCTTTACGGCCCAAACTATTGCCAACAATTCCTTTTCCGTGGTGCTATAATTTCTTTCGGCAGTATTTAACACTCGACTTGCATATGCGATAGGCTTATCTTGTCCTACCGGGCCTTGTGACAAGACAGCTCCGATTGCGTAACCTGATGCGTCGGTTGTAACGATAAACTCCTTTGTGAAATCCGGATATGCAAGCAAAGGTGCGCTGCTCAATTTTTCTTTTAATATTTCAAATGCTCGCTGCTGTTCCCACTCGAACTTGACTCCTTTCCGAGTTAGCTGAGTCAGAGGTTTTGCAACTCTTGAGAATTGGTCAACGAACTTTCGATAATAGCCCGCTAATCCTATGAAAGCCTGTATATCTTTTATCTTTGTCGGCACAGGAAAGTCTCTTACTGCACTTATTTTTGATGGATCTGGTTTTATTCCGTCCTCGGTAATAATGTGCCCCAGGTATGTGACTTCTTTCCTAAAAAATTCACACTTGTTTGGCTGTAATTTCAGATTATTTTCTCGAAGTCGCTCGAACACATCTCTTAGTCGTTTACTGTGTTCTTCTAGACTGGCTCCATGTATCACTATATCGTCCAGATATACGAAGCACTTTATGCCCTGTAGTCCAGTTAAAACTGAATTCATCAGCCTCTGGAACGTTGCTGGCGCGTTCTTTAACCCGAAGGGCATTCGATTATACTCGTAATGCCCGTACGACGTTGAAAATGCTGTCTTGCATTTATCCGTTTCTTTCATGGGTATCTGATGATATCCCGACGCTAAGTCTAACGTAGAGAAGTATTTAGCCTTCCCTAGCTGGTCCACAATTTCCGTTATGTTAGGTAGTGGAAACGAATCTCCGATGGTTACGTCGTTTAAACGTCGAAAATCCACTACTATTCTCAGTTTTCTGATACCCGATGCGTCCATCTTCTTAGGCACTACTAGAAGTGGCGCATTCCACTGACTTTTGCTAGGTCGAATTATTTCATTGTCTAGCATTTCTCCTATCTGCCTATCGACTTCTTTCTTATGTTTCTCTGGCAATCGGTACGGCCTCACATTAATCGGCGCAGTGTCAGCCTTGATCGGAATTTGATGCTCTACCACGTTTGTCTTACTCAGCAGTTCACCGGCTAAGTAAAAAATATCACTATATTCTTCGCTTAACTCATAAATTTTCTTTCTTTCTTCTTTATTCAAATGTTGTACCCGCAACATTTCTTTTATTTTTCCCTGACGCGTAAGGCCGCTAAATTTATTTTCTATCTCGTTTATCTCTAATTTTCCATCGACGTCCGTTAATGGCTCAACTTTCACCTGCGGAATCTGCATTTTTACGGTTTGCTCCGTTGTGTTGATTATGCTCACGGAGCACAAATAATTTTCTGACTGTACGAGACAACTGCCGATGAATACCCCTGGCTGTTTTTCTTCTGCTTCAATTAATCCTACCTGATTGGTATTTGTTATCGCTGTTATAATGGCCTCACATCTTAATGGTATCTCTATGTTTCTATGAGGATGCAGGGTCAATGCCTCCTGTCCCACGAGAATTTTCCCTTTCTTATAAACGTGAGTGACACTGAGGCTCCTGTGTCATATAGTAATTCTGCTATTCCACGCTTTGCCTCTTTAATTAGCATTCTCACGATGTCTAAACTTGCTTGCGTCGTATTTACTTCAGTAATTTGAAGCTCTGCTATCGTTATAGCTTTCCTTTTCTTAGTGCCATCCTCGTCATTTTCAGATGAGTCGTTGCTGTCACTCTGATTCTGCTTATTAGTTTGTTTTTTATTCGATGCATCTTTCGCTTTCTTCCCTTGATATTTCTTCTTATCATTCAGGGCCCAGCAATTTTTTTTAGAATGTCCTGTTTTCTTGCAATAATTGCAATATTTTTCAACGGCATTTACTCTGCCGCCTGCCTTTGGCAATGACACTTTGCTGACTCGACAATCTCGACCGAAATGTCCGTGCTTTCCGCATTTAAAACATGTGTCTTTGTTATATTTTCCCTTATTTTGCGAATTCTGATTTTTAATTTGACCGCTATGAGGTGTTGTCACCTTTTCTTCCGAGCTGGCTGCATTTATGGCCTCCTGTAGAGTTCCATAGTTCCGTGAGCGAATTATTACTCTTATTTCGCTTTTTAATCCTATTTGGAATTGTTGTAACGCCTGCTCCTTGATTGTTCTCATAATAATGCGTTTTTCTTCAATGGTGTGTCCTCTACCTTCCACCATGGCCCCATACAATTCCATGGCGATCTGATTCACACGTTGGCCGTACGTTTGCGCACTTTCGCCATTCTTTTGCCTCAATGTGTTAAAATCTATCTGCAACTGAGTAACACTTTTCTTTGCAGCATAAGTGTTCTCAACTTCTTCCTTTAACTGTCAGAAATTGCAGATATTCTTTGTTTCAAAATCTAACAAAGCCTGACCTCGCAACTTTGTACATAATACTGCTTGTAACAAAGCAGGTTCATCCAACGGGCTAACAACTCCTGCTGCGTATTCACACGCGTTCAAAAACTCGCGTATCTGTTCAGTTGATTTTCCGTCAAACGCTGGTATTAGATTCACCGCGTCTTTCAATTGTAGCTGACTCCTGTTTACTACGTGATTTCGGATGTCATCATCCGTCCGTCCGTACGTGATATCGAGTTGCTCACTCGGCCGTACGTGTGTGTTTCTTCGTGTGGGTGGAGCACCTGTTTCGCGCATTCTTTCTTCGCGTAGCTCCCCCATTTGCCTACCTAACGCGTCTACCCGTGCTTCCATTGCTCCTAATGTCCGCAAGACTTGACGTAGAACTTCCTCGGTGGCGTCATGACTCAGCCTACCCGACCCTGGGCCCCCCGCGGACCCCGCTCCACGAGCTCCGACTAGCTCGTGTTGCATTTGCGTTATTTCCCTGTCTACCGCGTCCTGGGCTCGCCTAACACTTTCTATGTCCAGAGCTCGTCCCGTGCTATCTAAATCTGACGCAAGGTTATTTCCGCCCGCCTGGAACATTTCGCTTTGATTTAAAGAAGTAGGTTTGTTATTACCGTCTTCCCCTCTTAACAAGTTTCCAGCGATACTCCGGTCTATTTCTATTTCGAACTCTCTTTCAATTGTTACGTTCGGATGTGATTCCGTGTTGCTATCACCTTCGAATCTCAACCGGCGCCTATACGTGTGTGCCTCTAATTTCGCCGGAGCAGTTCGCGGTTCCAGTGTCGGTATTAAATTTTTATTTGTTCGATATTCACGAGCGGAGTTCCAGTCGCGTTTTTCCGGGCAACCTTTCTGCCGGTTTTCGGACATTTCCAAACGTTATTACAAATTTTTCGACTTACGCTAGCGCTCTCATTTCCTCGCCTGCTGAGTGTTGTTTTGCGTACCGCAGATATCTATGTAGGTCGACGGCTCCTATGTCGCTGCCGCTGCTGCTGACGCTGCTATTACCGCTGTACGCTGCCGCTGTATGCTGCCGCTGTATGCTGTCGCTGTACGCTGCCGCTTTGGTTGCCGCTTTCGATGTCGCTCACCTTGCCGAATTTTCCTTTTCTTCTACCGGTCCTTTTATGCGTCCAGGATGGTGGTTCCTTCGTTGACACTTCCCCCCCCTCGGAGTACTTGCAGAGAAATTTTCTTCTTTTTCTTGTCTCTTTTTTATTTCTTTCTGCTGCTTCTACTCCGCTTGTAACACGGCTCACTTTACTACTGCGGTAGGTCAGTTCCGTGCGTAACCCGAGATCGTGAGCAGTGATTCTTTACTCACTTTTTGCACTACTTGCCAGTATTATTAATTCTGTTATTTTTCTGTTTCAAGTGCTGAGAACCCGTTTAGCTTATCCGGGATTCAATATTATTTATACTGTTCTACTAATTCTTTAGAATATATCTCTTTTGCACAATTTTCTCTCTTTTTTTTTTCACCCGTATCCTTAATGCCCTTGTTGTTTCCTCCACAATCCAACCGGAATCTTCTTCGTACTAAATACTGTTAAGATCTCGCCTCGGTAGTTGGTTTATTATCCCACCGCTGCCACCAAAATTTGTTGTGATCGGGGAAGATAAAGGACTTGGTGATGCATAAGATTCTTTAATAAAAACTGGCGTAGTTTATTACTATTTTCTGTACAGTTAACGCACGCTTTACACTGGCACCTAGCCGTTGCTATACTGCGGTAAACTCTCCGGATGGACTCGGAGCCACACAGTATTCAACAGCTACTCACGATCTGCCTGTCGTTGCTCGCGATCGATCTTTTAAAGTGATCGATCGTGTCCACTCAGCAACCCAGCGACCTAATTGCTACTGCAAGTATGTCGCTGACGTCGCGTGCTGCGTCCGTATTCTACTTAATACTACGCTTAACAAGCAGATTTCATTTACAAGGAAATGCTGCTTGTTACCTTTTTAAAACAAATTCGGGTCGATTGAGCAATGACGCGTACCTCCCGCAATTGCTCAATGGCCCGTACGAAACTAAACTAAACTTCACTAAATTTCACAACATTATCTCTGATTCAGAATGAAGTAGATCGGTAAGTATCCTTTCTCCTTCTTAATTTTCTACAAAGGCCTTTAGTCTATTAACATGCACATTCTGTGTGCGTCTTCTTGCTTTTATTGTGTATGTGACGTCGGATACTTTTGCAACTATTTCATATGGACCAACCCACAGCGATTCCAGCTTTTTTGACTTTCCTCTTCTCAATGTCTCACCGTACAGCAAGACCTTATTGCCACTTTTAAAAAATGCTGACTGTTTTTTTATCATAATATCGCTTGGCCTTTTCCTCCCCTTTGCGCAGATTTTCTCTTATTTGCCTGTCGACTTCTTGTTTATGCTTCTCTGGTAGTCGGTATGGCCTTACATTAATCGGCGCGGTATTGGCCTTGACCGGAATCTGATGCTCTACCGCGCTTGTCTTACTCAGCGGTTCGCCGGCTAAGTAAAAACTATCATTATATTCTTCACTTATTTCATAAAGTTTCCTTTTTTTCTCTTTATTTAAATGTTGAACTCGCACCATTTCCCTTATTTTTTCTTAACGTGAAAGGCCATTGTGTTTGTTTTACATCATGTTTATTTCTAGCCTTCCGTCAATGTCTGTTATCGGGTCAACTTTCACCTGTGGAATCTGCATTTTTATGGTTTGCTCGTTGTATTGTAACGGTTTGACTTTTCTGTCAAGACGTTTTCCCGTTGTAGGAGTTAAATTTAGTTTTAAGCTGCGGAGTAGCTCGTCAGGATCAGGGTTCGGTTAGATAAAGCAATCAAAGACGACTCGGTTGTAATGTGACAAAAGTAGAACGATACGTATTTATTCAAAAAAAATAAAGAAAGATTTACACATAAATATTCAAAGGAAAATTGCGAAAAGACGCTTGAGAAAAAGAGCAGTGAATAAAGTAAAAATCTTGTGAACGGTGAGTCTTTCGAGAAAATCAGTTTTGTATATTGCGTTCACAGAGAAGAGAAAAGAAACGCTTTCTTACACAATTGTTTTTCGTGTGATTGATTGGCCCCTCCGTTTCGCCCGTGCATAGCACGGTGTCTTCGCTTAAATCTGGAAACGAACGCTCTCCTGATACGAATTGATACGGAGGCCGGTTTCCCCGGCGGAGAACCCGAGATTCCCCTGGAGCGAAACTAACGGAAAGCCGGTTTGCCCGGCGGAAAACACGAGATTCCCTTGAAGCGGATCTAACGGAAAGCCGGTTTGCCCGGCGGAGAACACGAGATTCCCCTGGAGCGGATCTAACGGAAAGCCGGTTTGCCCGGCGGAGAACACGAGATTTCTCCGGAGCGGATCTAGCGGAAAGCCGGTTTACCCGGCGGAGAATCGAAGATTCCTCGGAAAGGATCGGACAGGACGCCGGTTTTTCCGGCAGAGAATCAAAGATTTTCTGGAGCGGAGCGGAAGAGATGCCGGTTTACCTGGCGGAGAATCGAAGATTCCTCGGAGAGGATCGGACAGGACGCCGGTTTTCCGGGCAGAGAATCAAAGATTCCCTGGAGCGGAGCGGAATGCCGGTTTACCCGGCAGAGAATCGGAGATTCCCCGGTGCGGAGCGAAATGCCGATTTGCCCGGCGGAGAAACTAGGTTTCCCTGGTGCGGATCGGATCAAATCTTTGAGGACTTATCTACTTATCCACGAAGCGCCTTGCGCCGCCCACACCGCGCGCCACGAAGCGACAGCTGTTTCACAGCCCGCACCCATAGTTGCAAACTCGAGCCGGCTAGCACTGAGAGCACCGAGGTGTTGGAAGCCACTGGAAACACGCACACAAGCGAGAACCGCCGTCCGTGTGTGTGTTCCACGCACACGGATGGCGGTTCTCGCTTGTGTGCGTGTTCCCAGTGGCTCCCAACA
This sequence comes from Pseudomyrmex gracilis, assembly GCF_002006095.1. Classification (NCBI taxonomy): domain Eukaryota; kingdom Metazoa; phylum Arthropoda; class Insecta; order Hymenoptera; family Formicidae; genus Pseudomyrmex; species Pseudomyrmex gracilis. The sequence goes on from NW_018022075.1 coordinate 13,972, forward strand.
CCTCGGTGCTCTCGGTGCTAGCCGGCTCGAGTTTGCAACTATGTCCGCACCTCGCGCCGCCCCGCATCACCAAGCGCTGCTAGATCCGCCGCCCGCACCACGCGCCGCGCCGCGCCTCGGAGCATCAGGAAAATAGTTGTTTGTTTCCCCCGCGCAGCGACAATTGCGACAAACAACCAGATGCTCCGGGGGTTTATAAGCTGAGCAAAAAATCTTCGACGGCAGATCAGCTCCGATCTCCAAATCTAGAGAGACGTGCGGGGAAGAAATTTCTCAGTCGGAAAAACCGACAAGTCCTCAAAGATTTGATCCAATCCGCACCAGAGAAACTTAGTTTCCGGCACACCGCTCCGCCTCGGGGAACTTAGAATCTTCCGCCAGGTAAACCGGCATTCCGCTCCGCACCGGGGAATCTCCGATTCTCCGCCGGGTAAACCGGCATTCTGCTCCGCTCCAGGAAATCTTTGATTCTCTGCCGGGAAAATCGGCGTCCTGTCCGATCTTCTCCGGGGAATCTTCGATTCTCCGCCGGGTAAACCGGCATCTTTCCGCTCCGTTCCAGGGAATCTTTTGATTCTCCGCCGGGCAAACCGGCTTTCCGCTAGATCCGATCCGGGGGAATCTCGTGTTCTCCGCCGGGGAAACCGGCCTCCATATCACTTCGTATCAGGAGAGCGTTCGTTTCCAGATTTAAGCGAAGACACCGTGCTATGCACTGGCGAAACGGAGGGGCCGATCAATCACACGAAAAACAATTGTGTAAGAAAGCGTTTCTTTTCTCTTCTCTGTGAACGCAATATACAAAACTGATTTTCTCGAAAGACTCACCGTTCACAAGATTTTTACTTAATTCACTGTTCTTTTTCTCAAGCGTACTTTCGCAATTTTCCTTTGAATATTTATGTATAAATCTTTCTTTATTTTTTTTGAATAAACACGTATCGTTCTACTTTTGTCACATTACAACCGAGTCGTCTCTGATTGCTTTATCTAACCGAACCCTGATCCCGACGAGCTATTTCGCAGCTTAAAACTAAATTTAACTCCTACAACCGGAAAATGTCTTGACAGAAAAGTCAAACCGTTACAGTGTTAATGACGCTTACGGGGCATAAGTAATTCTTAGGTTGTACGAGACAGTTACCGATGAATATTCCAGGCTGTTTCTCTATTGCTTCTACTAAGACCACCTGGTTGCTATCTGTCACTGCTTGTATCATGAGTGACATTATACTTCTTTAAAAAATCGTTTCTTAATATCCCTTCGTAATTTATAGGGAAATCATCTCTTATTATAAACATAGAATGCTTGATTTTTTTATCTTTCAACTGGATAGTTGCCACAAATTTCCCTATCACACAGGCTTTATGTCCCGTAACTCCCGTTAATTCCACGTTTGTTGATTTTGCGGGGGTTTCCCCTTTTAAACATTTCTTTTTGATAAGTGACACTGAGGCTCCCGTGTCATACAATAACGCTGTTTTCCCACGTTTTGTTTCCTTGAATAGCATTCTTACAACGTCCAGACCTGCTTGCGGAGCGTTTACCTCTGTAATCTGAAGCTCTGCTACTGTTATAGCTCTGTTATAGCTTTCTTCTTCCTATTGTTTTCTTCTTTGTCATTCTCAGACATATCGCTACTGTCACTTTGAGTTTGCTTTTTATTTTTCTTTTTATGTGATGCATCCTTCGATTTCTTTCCTGGATACTTTCTGTTTTTCTTGTCATTCAAGGTCCAGCAATTTTCCCTAGAATGTCCCGCTTTCTTGCAATAACTGCAATATTTCTCAACGGCATTCACTCTGCCGCCTGCCTTTGGCAATGTCACCTTATCGGCCCGGCAATCTCGACCGAAATGCCCGTATTTTCTGCATTTAAAACACGTATTGTTTTTATTATATTTCCTTTTATTTTGCGGATTCTGGCTTCTTATTTGACTGCTGTGGGGTGCCGTCACCTTCTCTTCTGAGCTTGCAGCGTTTATGGCTTCTTGCAAAGTTCCGTAATTTCGTGAGCGAATTATTACTCTGATTTTGCTCTTCAGCTCTATCTGGAATTGCGGTAACGCCTGTTCCTTAATTGTATTCATAATTATTTGTTTTTCTTCGATGGTATGTCCCCTACCTTCTACTATGGCTTCATATACCTCCATGGCGATTTGACTTACTCGTTGTCCGTATACTTGAGCGTTTTCGTCATTTTTCTGTTTCAACGTATTGAAATCTATTTGCAGCTGCGTAACGCTTTTCTTTGCGGCATACGTTTTTTCGATTTCCTCTCTAAGTTGACCAAAATCGCGGATATTCTTCGTCTCAAAATCTAACAACGCTTGTCCGCGCAACTTTGTACACAACACGGCTTGTAATAACGCAAGTTCGTCTAACGGGTTAATTACCCCTATTGCGTATTCGCACGCGCTTAAAAACTCTCTCATTTGTTCAACCGACTTCCCGTCAAACGTCGGTATTGTATTCATTGCATCTTTTAACCGTAGCTGGTTTCTGTTTACAACGTGGTTGCGAATGTCATCGTCCGTTCGTCCGTACGTGACATCGAGCTGCTCGCTCTGTCGCGCTCGTGTATTTTGTACAAACGACGCACCTGCCTCGTGCGTTCTTTCCCCACGTATCTTATTCACGTGTCTGTCTATCGCTTCTACCCGCGCATCTAGCGCCCCGATTGACCGTAACATTTGTCGCATTGTAGTAACATTATGTTGTAGAATTTGTTGCAATGTATCCGTCGTAAGTGATCCATTCAGCCCTGAATCCCCTGAACCCCCGAACCCAGGTCCCCCGTTTCGTAATATATTTTGCAACCTTGCAATTTCCCTATCGACTTCCTCGTGAGTAGGGCATCTAGTCTCGAGTAAAGTCTGAATCCCGGAACTGGATCTCGACATGTTATGCTAGTCTCGAAATTTCCGGGAATTTCGAGACTCGTTCGAGATTAGGGTTTTATGGTGAGGTAAAATAATTATAATAAATTACACTAACACTGTTACACTCGCACGCGCGGTACGACGCTTCCGCACTTCTCGGCACGTCTCACGCGAGCTCGCGGGCATAAAGAGGTCGCGGCTTTTGTACAAAAAGACTTTATTGAGACGCAAATACAAAAATAACTCCGTCTTTAAACCGAGCCGTTGTAACGCAGATATAATAAAAGTATGAAACAGTATTAATTGTTAGCAGTTTATTAAAATAAACGATTAAGTTTTTTGAGCTTATATTTCACTCACAGCCTTGAGTCAAAGTTACAGGAGTTAAAGAAGATCAAAATATTATAAAATTAGTACAAACTTTCCACTCATTTATTAGAATGAGTTATTAACTGAATGTGATTGCACCGTGAAAGTAACATTAATAAACAATAGAAATTAGGAACAACATATAATAATCTAATAGTCTTCTTTTCAGAAGTAAAACCTTTTTCTTATAAAATAATGAAACTATATATATATATATAGGAAGACAACAAAAAATATATATGTACTTATTTCAAAACTAAACACTCTTATGTTAATAACAATGTATCATTAAATGACAAAAATAAAACAAAAAAATATCTTCTTTACAAAAGTAAAAACTGTTTTTCATATTTATAAAAAGTCAAATTATTTTCTCAGTAAACTGTACTATCTATGTAGGAAAATCAAATTCATTAGCATGTAAGAGTTATAAAGTAAGCACATTATTGAGAAATAGATACGCGAGAATCGCAATAAGATCTTAAAATACTTAAAGAATTTAATGTATCGTCTACCAAAGACGATCTGATTTTATTGCAAAAATATCCAGCTGTTGAGAAGGCTCTCTCTGCCTCCACGCTAGTGGGAGGAATAGCCATCAAATAATTGTAGCAAACAGTCAAGTATTTTCCTCTATCACCATCATTTTTATAGAGTGTTTTCTCAACATTTACTGTCATTGTCAGGTCATCTTCAGCAACAGAGGTTGTTGTTTTATTTTCCGCTATCATTATTCTATTGATTTCTTTATCAAGCTCATCTTTTGTTGAGAGTTTTACTCTTTCTTCAGTGATAGGTGACACTACAATGTTTTCATGTACTTGATCAATATTATTATTATTGTTAACAACTGTAATAGAAGTAGATCTCTTATTTAAACGATTGTATAGATTTACAATAACTTCTGTCATCTTTTTATCATCGAGTTTTCCGAAAGTCTCTGTGTCATAAGTGTCTTCAAAGAATTGCTTAGGACTGTGCAGATACTGCAGTACACTAGCTTCAAGGATTCTATACTGATTGATACGTTTTCTCAACGAATTACTGAGGTTTTTAGATAATGAATTCTGCTGCAAAGTTTAGTTAGTTTTTTCAAACAGAATTTCAATCCTGTGTCTGCTGTTAAGAGATTTGCGTCTCGTCTGCACAGAGCTTCTAAAGTTACTTTTAATATTTGTAGCACATCTGTTACGATTTGTAATTGTTTAAATTCAGTGTCGTCAAACTGTATGTCACATTCAATATCGATCAAACTTTTTAAAACACATGTTTTCAGTTCCAAAAATCTAGCTAACATATTAGCTGGACTCCATCTGATTTTACAATCAGCTATTACCCAGCAAACAATTTCTGACTGCGCAGACCTGGCAACAGAAACTGTGTGCAGAATCGCTACAATACGGAAACATGCTTTGTGTGCTGCCAAAGCTGTTGACACACGGACACAAAAAACGTAACGTGATCACCAAAACTCACCAAAACCATATCCTACTGAGGACACAGATGGATATGGATTTGGTGTGGCAGTTGGCGACAAAATCGTGACATCTGACAACCAAATTGTTTGCTGGGTAGTTATTTCTTTATGGAATTCATTGTAGACATATTTTTTTAATATGTCACTTTTTATAGATTTTTTGAAAATTTTAACAACTTTTCTAACTTTGTTTACTGTATTTTCAAATAAAAAAAGTGTGTTGTCTTCTGCAGGTTTATGAATTACTTGAAAACTATCTGTGTCATCATTATCACTGTCGTCAGACAATAGCGTCATTCAAATCTAACTTCTCTATGTGTTTTACAACTTTTTTCTTAGAATATAAAACGTCCAAAATAGCTAATTGGAGGCCGTGAGCCAAACATTTTTGATGGTACGCATTTACTGTCTTACCGACTTTACACATAAGGCTGCAACCATCAGTCGTCAAACTAATAATATTATTCTCGATATCTATATCAAATTCTGATAAACGATTAGTTAACAGCTTAATGCAGATATCGGCCGGCATAGAACCGATGATTCTTACCAAACCCAAGTTTTTGAATTTGGCAGATCCGGAAAAGTTTGGTGAATATATATTTATATTCATGTATCTCTTGTTTCTAGTAGAAGTCCACTCATCGAGCAAACAACTAAATTTATGGTCCTTCAGTTTTAAATCATTTATTTCTTTTTTCATCAAAGACTTGACGTGGTCACTTTGTTTTCTTATCATGTTTGAAATAGCTGTTGGTGAGCTCGGTAATTTATATTGCGACTTTTTGAAAAGTTCGCGCAAGTCAGTTGACGTTGTGAAAGGTATGCCGTCAAGAGCTGCCATTCTAGAAACTATTACCTCTACACTATTACTTCTTTGAAAATAGTCAGTCATTTTAGCTTTCTTGGCAAGTGGCTGTGATGAATCGCAATCTTGATAATCACTTGTGCTGTGTTTAGTTGAAATATTGCTCGTCGAAGATGTAGAATGCGATTCAGATACAAATTTTTCTAGAATAATATGATGAATAGATTTAAGGTGTTTATGTAGACTAGTAGTATTGCCGCCAGAAGTTTTAAAAATTTTTTGACATAGTTTACATTTTGCCGAGTTATTATCATTGGCTCGCAGGAAGTGATACCAAACAGATGACTTATCTTGCGATTTTGTACTTACTTCTTTATAAGACATATTTAAACCTGAAAAAAAAACAGCCGGTCACCATTTACCACCACCAAAACCAGCACTATAATTAATTCTGTTAATATTATTATTTAAAACTTGCCAGCAATGCATAGATAAGTCTAAATTATTCACACCAAACAAATATCACCAACCAGAATATACCTTCTCTATACGCCAGAGTAAGATTGTCAATTATAACCTCAAAGCTGCTAATGCAAGTCAACACTACTTAATAATGAAATTCAACAAGTAATTTATCAAACACAGTTACAATATATTTATTTATGTATTGTATACATAAATATAATTATGTATTGTAAACACAAAATATGAGAAATTAATAACTACAGCCAAGTGTATGAGTAATACAAACTTTATTATAAAAGCTCTGTGCTAAACATTACTCCGCGTATGCAGATGCAGTTAAAAGTTATAATGTTAGAAACGGAATTAAAAGTACACATTAATATATACACTTATCTATTTATTTTATTTAAGTATCACTTTATCATACATTAAAATATTATTCAGCATCAGTGTTCATAGTTTTTAAACGCTTACAGCATGCTGCAACGGTAGAGGGGATACACATTAGCACTTCCACAATCATAAAATATTACAAGCGTGAAATAGTAAGCAGTCTCGAAATTCCCGGAATTATCTTTTACAAGTCTCGGTATCAAAAGTGAACAAAAACATTCGAGATTCTCGAAATTTCGAGAGTCTCGATTCCCGGGATGGATGCTCTACTCGCGAGCCTGACCAACGTTTTCTGTGTCTGTTGCTCGCGCCGAATCATTTACGACAAGTTCGCGATTTATGTTCTCCATGCCTAGCAGATTTCCCGCGATACTTTGATCCATTTCAAACAGAAATTCCCTTTCGGTAACTACGTTTGGATGCGACTCCGTTTTGCTATTGCTTTCAAATCTTAACCGACGCCTACACGTGTGCGTGTCTAACTTCACCGGAGCAGTTCGCGGTTCCTGAACTGGTATTAGTCTTTTTATTGTGCGACTAAAACGAGCTGACACGCTTTTACTCAATTGCCTACTTTCAGACATCTGCGCGTTACTAGTGTCTTAACTTACAATAATAGTTTCATCGTTGTCACTCAAATCGGTTGCTACGCCGTTGGTTTGTCTTTGTCCCAGAGATGCCAGATTGTGCCGGACAGCATCGAGAGTATCGAAGCGGGGTATCCCCACCGCCTCGATGCTCTCGTACGCATACAAGCGAGAACCGCACACGGACGCTGTTTTCGCTTGTATGCGTACGAGAGCATCGAGACGGTGGGAGTATCCCGTTTCGATACTCTCGATGTTGTCCGGCACGATCTGGCATCTCTGCTTTGTCCCCTTATTGTCGTCGCCGCTGACGCTGACGCCGCTGCTGACGCCGCCGCTGACGCTGCCGCTTCTACTGCTGTACGCTACTTTCGTTGCCGTTCGGCCTCCTCTTGTGACCGAATTTTCCTTTTCTTTACTTATTATGTTTTTACTGATACGTTGCTATTACTGTAACCTAGGAGTATTGCACCTGCGGTGAACTTCTTTTGTTTTTTTCTTTGTCCCGCTTTTAACTTTGCTCGTAACACTGCTCACTTTACTTAATGTGGTAGGTCAGTTTCGTGCATAACTCGAGATCGTGAGCGTTAAGCAGTGATTCTCTATTTTTCTCTGGCACCACTTGCTTGTATTACTGATTCTGTTATTTTTCTGTTTCAGGTGCTGAGAACCCGTTCTTATTTCTTACTAGCCAGGATTTTTGTTAGTTTTTATACTTTTTTTTAGAATATATCTCTTTTCGTTGCACAACTTTCTTTTCTTTTCTCACCCGAATCCTTGATGTCCTTGTTGTCTCCGCCACAATCCAACCGGAATTTTTCTTCGTACTAGGTACTGTTAGAATCCCGTCTCGGTAGTTGGCTTATTATCTCACCGCTGCCACCAAAATTTGTTGAGATCAGGGGAGTCGAAGGACTTGGTGTAGAATGAAACTCCTTTTACAAAACTGGAGAAGTTTATTTACTTGTTTCTTCACAATTGTTATATAATTATTGCATGTTACTTCTAACACTTAGCCGTTGCTTTACTGCGGTAAACTCTTTGGATGGACTCGGAGCCACACAGTATTGTCAACAGCTACTCACGATCTGTCCGCTGTTGCTCGCGATCGATCTTTTAAAGGGATCGATCGCGATCATTCAGCAATTTAGCGACCCAAATGCAACTGCACGTTTATATTTTTATTGAAACATTGTTTTATACTATAACATGTAGAAGTATTTCAATTATTTTAATTAGTATTATTTTTTATGCTAAAAAACGTATATATAAACATTTATTACAATAAATGTTTTACATTGTTTTTTACGGAAGAAACCACCACCTTTTCGCAGTTTTCCTTGAGCAACAATGTGTACGTACTTCATTTCTAAAACTTAAATACAATAAAATTATTATATTTATTGCAAGAATACTTTTTTTCTTTTAATGTATATTATATGTAATTGCGAGTGCAAAGTAAAAAGTATATTAACGGAATACTTTTTACGTAACAAACAACATTAAAATATATTTTTATCTCTATGTATTTTTTTGTATTAACAATAATTTTGCTAAGTATATAATTAAGTATACTTTTCTTTTTTTTTGTTTAAAACAAAAAGACGTACATATTGGCCAAGAGTGGATTTATATTCTTTGCTTTTCCTTTATGCTCCTGTTACGTCCTGGACTCCACGGGCTCTTTCATTTTGCAACGGAATATAATTATTAAGTCTAACGATAATTCTAAGAAATAATCCTTGTAACGAGTTCCTGGAAAGGGAAACGAGAGCCAGCCGGGATAAGATAGACAAGTCCNAACCGGCTGCCATATTATAAACAAAACCTAGCTGGACGACATATGACAGACAGTCTCGCGCCGAACAACGCACTATACCCGATCGAGCCTAGAGCACCTGGATTAATAAACAAACCTTATCGACCCTTGAGAGNAAATTTTTAACGGACAATAGCCCTTTGTAGAAGCGCGGACACTCGCGATTCCCGGCAACCGCCACAGCTCTCGTAACCCTAGAAGGGAAGTCGTAAATCAGGAGGCTAGAGTCGCGACTCGCAGACGTAAACAAGATAGGGCACGTACCGCTAAGCAAGATCTAAACAAACGATGATCCCATTGATCCGGAGAATCGAACGAAAGGGGAAAAGGTCTTTGCCCCGGTGGTCAACAAACGAGGGGGAGAAATTTCGAGAAAAGACGATGGAGAAGGGGAGATCAACCCGCAGGTATAAAAGCCCTGGATGTTCGATCGAGCATTCATTATTATTCGAGCAGCCATTATTATTCGTTCATTCTTGCATTCATTAATCAGTACGCAGTTNTCCAACACAGTCCGATCTTCAGAGAATAGCTTTTTGCGATAGAGTCAGTGACTAATAATCAATCAGTCAGTCAGTTTAAATCGAGAAATTTCGCAAACTTCTCATTCGTCAGACCTGCTGAAGTGCCGCCAACTCCCCCCCTTGCGATCATCTGCAAGCAGCGTGAATCCAAGCGAAACAACTGCGACCAATCACCGAGCAACCTTGCCAATTTCCAGCATCGCTATCACCAAAGTATATCACCGAGTACATTGTAAGTCTCACTAATACAGACTCGTACATCTTTGCATTTCGATATGAGCAGCAGTCAAGATCATCAATTCTTACAACCAATTCTAATTTTCGATACACAACGTAATGTAATGATTCCGAGTACTGTAATAACAATCGTGAACATTTATCCAATCAATAATTCAATGATAGTGATTTATTCTTAATTGATTATCTCGATGTGCTACTCATAGTCAAATGAACAGCGCCTATGTTAAAATAGAATCTTCCGAATAGACCCTCTCATTTTACGATCTTTTGCGGAGACGGATCCGACCGACGACCCTTAACTAACTAGTGTCGGTGTATTTTGACAAGAAATGATTTCTCGTAAAAGCACTCCGGACTTAAGATTTTCTATTAACTTCAATCCAGCTCAAATAATCTCGATGTCACTACAACAAACCATTCCGCCGCTTGTAACAAATCGCGGAGATCTCTTTAATAATAATCGATATAAAACACGAACCGTCGCACCTAAACTGTATGTTCCTATCTAAAGCAAATTCATGCGGAGTCTACTTATGTTTTCCTTCAGTTATTATTATTGTTTTAACAATCTATTTGAATAAACGATTATGTTAATACTTTCATAACAAAATCCGGCTTCAATTAATTCAACCCTTATGGACCTCGTCTAATTAACAAACTACTAGTAAACCACACTCAATTAACAACCCGTCCATTCCTCGTTAAATCGCGTGGTTCCGTCCTTGGTAATTGAGACTTGCATCTTAGACCTAAAAAGGAACCGACGAGTGAGAATACGTTAGACAGAGAAAATCGGGTAACCCCGTTGGCCTGTCTGCGTTGCCGAACTGTCTCGTTCGACCCGCGCATTCCTGACTTCCTTCTTTGTGTCAGTGTGCCGGGATAGACTTCACGTTCGCTTGAATGTGTCAGTGCGTCTGTTGCGTACTACCACTAATCCCCGATCGTAACCATAGGCTCAGGACGTAACACTCCTCATATGGTTCATTTTTCTAATTATTCTTTTATGGTGTTAATATTTGTTTATTTAATCGAAATGTTTCTGTAAGTAAATAAGTGCAAGAACGAGGACAAACGGTGAAAAATGATAAACAGCTGCTAGCGCGAGGCTTAGCCGCTCGCGCTAGCCGCGTACGCTATAGCTATGTGTCGAAAGAAAGAGTAGACATATCTCTATTCTCTTTTACCGCCCGAAGACGGTCAAAGCGTCGAGCGCTCACGTACACGGCTGCTCGCCTGTGTGCGTATCCCCTCCACTTGCTGCAGCGTGCTGTAAGAGAGTCAAAACTGGGCATACTGCCTAGAAGCGGTTTGTATACCGCCCGCTCCGCGCGATTACCGCGCCTACCAGCTGCTTGCGTACCGCCTGCACAGCACGCCTACCGCGCCCAGAAGCGACGTGCGTGTCACCCGCACCGCGCGCCTCACTGCGCCGCGGAGCGTCATGCGCGACAAACAATTTGTTATTTTCCCCGCAATTATCCTTCCCCGCTCCGTGTGATGTTGCGACAAACATCCGGATGTGCCTGAGTATATAAGCTGGGCCAGAAAGCTCCGTGGCAGATCAGCTCTGATCTCCGAATCGAGAGAAGCACCTGGGGGGGAAGCTCTTCTCCGGCCGGGAAAACCGACAAGCAACTCGTAGATTCGCGTCCGCTCCACACCGGGAGAAGTAAAATTCTCTCCTCCGGGAAAACCGGCATCCGAACCGTTCCGGGGAATATTTAATTCTCCGCCGTGTAAATCGGCATCCGCTCCGCATCGGAAGAAGTAAAATTCTCTCCGCCGGGAAAATCGGCATCCGAACCGTTCCGGGGAACATTTAATTTCTGGCCGGATAAACCGGCATCTGCACTGCGTTGAGAGACTTGGAAGCCTCTTGCACGGGAATCGGACCGACCAGCGCCTGGTACACGGTACCAAGCGTCGCGGCGTCGACACCGCGTAATTATCGCCGTTAGCGCCGTTCCGGCATAGTTATGATAATTTCGACTTTTTACAAAAGGCAAAGTCTACCTATTGATACATATATAATAATTTAATACTTTTTATTTTTTTATAATGTTTTTACTACTTTCTTTAAATGTACACAAGTGTACTTGATGCTACTTTATCACTTCTTTTGTAACGTAGGTTTTGTAGAAATAAAATGTTTTATATTAAAAATAAAATACATTTTTTAATAAATACTAGTTTGAGTTTAGAATTTTAATTTAAAGTATTACGTGTTGTGCGTGTACTTGGCGCACTTTTTTACCTTTTTTTAAAACGGTAAGTTTTTTTTGGATATCACTCCTTTTTTTGTAGCATATCTTTTACGTACATATTGTTGCGAGATGCGGCGCGTGTCGTCCACGCGGTATAAGAAGATGTTCGTCGAACGATCGATTGCTTGGATGTTTTTGTTCGGGTAGCAACGGAGTTGTTTACGAGAGAAGTTCAAGGGAGATACGGAGCTGTCACGGCGCGTTTCGGCAATTTGTATAACGAGCTGTTCTTTTCTTGTATTCTGTTGTAATAAAGTGAGTTTGACGAAAAGCCGCGTACTCTCTCATTTCCGCGGACGGTTACGCGAATCGCGCGGCTCAGTTACGGAGTCGGATCTTGCGCCGCAAACACAACAATATTAAAAAAATAAACTTGACTTTTTTTCTATTATGTCTTATTTTATAGAAGACAAACATTAAAGATTAAACTCACTATTTTTTTTAACTTTCGCGCCGTCGTTTTCACATTCTCTTTTGCAATCTTTTATTCTGTCTTTTACTCTTTTATATCACAATCTGTTTTTCTCACTTTTTTACTTTTTCTCTTTTTCATACTCTTACTCTCTTTCTCTCACTCTCTCTCTCTCTCTCTCGCATTTTCTCACTCTCTCTTACTCTTTCACTTACTCTCTCTCATTCTCTCTCAGTCTCTCTCGCACTGTTTCTCACTCTCTTACTCTCTCCCGCATTCTATAACAGTCTCTCTCACTCTCTCTCACTCTCACTCACTTCCTCTCGCACTCTATCTCACTCTCTCACACTCTCTCTTAGTTTCTCTCGCACTCTTTCTCACTCTCTCTTACTCTCTCTCGCACTCTATAACACTCTCTCACTCTTTCTTATTTTTCCTCCCACTTTCTCACTCTTTCTTGCACTCTCTCTCACTATCTCTCGCACTCTTTCTCACTCTCTCTCGCACTCTCTCTCACTTTCTCTCATCTCTTACGGTAGACAAACTAAATTGTTTCTTCTTGGCGCAAACATCTGTAAATGAAACTGAAAATAATGATGAGATCTATCTGGGTGAATTAGCTTATGATGACTCTAAGTTTTATTGGTCTCACGATGAGAACTGTGACGTGAAAGATGCCTTTTCTCGTATCAAGTCTAAATCTGCTGGTGATGATGGCTATTCTCTTGAGCTGCTTGGACTAGCTTTGCCGCGTATTCTCCCGATAATTACTCACATTTTCAACTGGAGTCTAACAAATGGAGTCTTTCCTACAGCATGGAAGTCAGCAATAGTTTGTCCTATTCCGAAAACTAAGTGTCCTTCGGAATTGAAAGATTTCAGGCCAATCTCTATCATCTGTGTTCTTTCTAAGATGCTTGAGCACATTGTTGCTGAGCAGATTTCTAACTTCTTGGAATCTAAGAATCTACTGGATCCTTTTCAAAATGCTTACACAAGTGGTTACTCCACGCAAACTGCGCTTATTCGAGTACTAGACGATATAAGACAAGCCGCTGATTCTAGAAAAGTTACTGTAGTTGTATTCTTCGATTCTTCAAAGGCATTCGATAATGGTATTTATCCACTCTTAATTAAAAAACTGAGTATTATGAATTTCTCCAATTCTGCATTGAGATAGATCTGTTCCTATCTTTTTGGAAGAACTCAGGCTGTGATCCTATATCTGGCTTATTTTCTTCTAAACAGCCCATTTCAAAAGGAGTTCCTCAAGGCTCAGTTCTTGGTCCTTTGTTATGCAACATATACATCACGGACTTCGGCAAAACTCTGTCTCACTGTAAATATAATCTTTATGCGGATGACTTATTGATTTATCTTCACTCTGAACCTGCAGTTCTAACCGACGCTATATCCATAGTTAATGCTGATATCCAAAATGTTGTAAGCTGGACATCTCAGAATGAATTAAAGTTAAATGAAGACAAAACCACAGTTATGATTATTGGAACAGCAAGATTCATTCGAGGTATTGATCTACCTTCTATGTCTCAAATTACAGTCAATAATGTTAATATTCCCTACAAGAGATCTGCCACATATCTAGGTATAACCTTGACCGACACGCTATCATGGGACATTCATGTATCCAAAATCATCTCGAGCATAAATGCCTCGCTGCATCGGTTAAAGATCTACAAACATCTTTTCTCGCCTGCACTTCGAGCAAGACTGGTCACGTCACTTATCTCTCCATTTCTGGACTATTGCTGTACACTTATGACGG
>NW_018022076.1:0-1142 GCF_002006095.1 Pseudomyrmex gracilis
CGCACTATAATAGTGCGCATTATTACGGTGTCTAAATAAACGGTGCGCATCTTTCTGTGTGCAAACGAACGGTGCGCAAGTGAACGGTGTCCAATTGAACGGTGCGCATTATTACGGTGTCTAAGTGAACGGTGCGCATTAGTACGGTGCGCATTATTACGGTGTGCATTATTACGGTGCGCATTATTACGATGCGCATTATTACGGTGCGCATTATTACGGTGTCTAAATGAACGGTGCGCATCTTTCTGTGTACAAACGAGCGGTGCGCAAGTGAACGGTGTCCAATTGAACGGTGCGCATTATTACGTTGTCTAAGTGAACGGTGCGCATTATTACGGTGTCTAAGTGAACGGTGCGCATTATTACGGTGTTCAAATAAACGGTGCGCATTATTACGGTGTCTAATTGAACGGTGCGCATCTTTCTGTGTACAAACAAACGGTGCGCATTTGAACGGTGTCTAAATGAACGGTGCGCAATTTCTTGCGTGTCCAAATGCACCGTGTCTAATTGAACCGTGTCTAAAATTCTGGGTCTATTTGCAACGTGTCTACTTGCAACGTGTCCAATTGAACGGTGTCTAAGTGAATGCCACTCTTTTCCAAAGGCCTCCCAGTCCGTTTGAACAGAATGCAATCTGACGGATCGTCTAATCGGCAACGGAGTGTCAGGGCGGAGCCCAGAACACACGAGAACCGGAAAGTGGTAGCTACCCCACGAGTCACTACTCACTTTCCACTACAGCCGAGGAGCCATCGAGCTGTGGACAAGAGTCAAATCCAAAGCCGAGTAGGAGCGGTAAGAGTCACTGAAGTAGGTGGGAGAGCCATCGTTCAACAAGACTAAGTCCGAATCCTAAACCGCTTCCCACAAGGCTTTCCCCACCGGACACGTGCGGGGGGAACCCCAGCCTACATGATGAGCATTGAAGTCTCCTCCAAACAGCACCTTTTTAGTACCAAACTGTGATAAAAACCTTTGCCGTTCCTCAACTAGCAAAGCCCCCAAACGGGTGATACTCTATTGACTACAGTACGATTCGACACCGCTCGATTCGACACCAAATTATTCGACACCGTACGATTCGACACCAAATTATTCGACACCGTACGATTCGACACCAAATTATTCGACACCGT
>NW_018022076.1:1780-13807 GCF_002006095.1 Pseudomyrmex gracilis
TGGTGTCGAATCGATCGGTGTCGAATCGTACTGTGGTCAAACGGAACACGCCCCCCCCCCCCCGAACCAGGAGGGCGGTAACACGCCACCAAAACCAACGGTTCACCTCGCAGAAAAACTTCCACCGCACAAGCCTCAATCTTACCTTCGCAGTTATACACACCGAAAACTTGACAATACTTAATCGATCGGTTGACCAGTACTAGAACTCCCCCTCCTGGGCGCCCGATTCTGTCCTCTCTCATCGTGTCGAATCCTTTTACAATAAAGGAGTTTGCAGGAGTGAGCCACGTTTCTGAAATTAAAATAAAATTGTAAAACATGCAGTGGTGAGTTAGTTTAGCAAATTTTGGTAAAACCGATTTTGCATTTCAATGGACAAGGCCGAATGGATTATGCTTAATCTTTAACCTTTGATTAGCCATTATTAATAGTTACCTAGTTTTCAGTTATTGTTAATTTTGAGTGTAAGTTAAGAGTGTTACTTATACGCTTAAGCAGGGTGTCAATATTGTCCATTCTCATTATGTGGTCTACCAGCTTGAGCACTTGTTCCTTGACCTCCTCTTCACAAAAGCGGGACCCGGGCGGCCACATCCATCCCAACGAGCTGACTGATCCAGAAGCAACAGGCGAATTTACCAGCGTAATCCCACCACGGCTGGGAAGAGGGAAAAAATTCTTCAGTGTCTTCATCGGAACGAGAGTATTTCCATTTCCCTCAGTTCTGAGGACCACTGACCGGGCCTCGAAGAAAGGAAGATTGTCGAACGCCATTACTCTGGAGATTTCTACCTGCCGTTTGAATACAGGGCACTACTGGTCCAGGGTCGCGTGTGTTCCCTTGCAGTTGACACACAGCTTTTCGATGGGACACGAGTTATCCCTGCTACTTTTGTGGTTGCCCGCACACGTCAGGCACCGAGAGTCATTTTCACAGAACTTGCTCAAGTGACGAAAACGGCCACAGTTGAAACACATCCGGACCGCCGGGACGTACGGTTGAACCGGGTTGACTGTACGAAGAATCATAAGAGATTCTGGAAATAATTCACCTGCCACTTCCAAGCACACCGTCTTGGAATCGACCCATTCCCTCGTAGATCTATCGCGTCTCCGCAGTCGGAAAAGCTTCAACAGCATTACGTTGGAGTTTTCATCTTCAATGATCTGTTTCAGTTCTTCCAGGAACATGTCTAACGGAATTTCTCTCACTAGAATCTTCCTGCTGAGTTTGTATCTGGGGATGAAAGCACTCATTCCCGCCTCCTTCACGTACTTGTTTGTCAAAGAAACATTAGCCGTTGCTTTTGACGGGAAAATTGCCTTTCACGTATTTCGGCCACATCTGTGAACGCTTGTGAATTTCAGGTTAGCTGACGTGAGTTTCTTGGAAATTGTAAGAAGTGAGATCTTTCTCTTTCTCGTATCAGGGGCCGTTTGAACACGAAAGTGAACAACAAAAGGAGCCGGGGTGAAAGCCCGGTACTTCTGTGGCAGGTTATCTCTTACCGTAATAGAGGATGTCCCGGCCTGTGTTAAATGAGGAGCCGGCGTCGAGACCCGACGGGGGCCCTTTTTGTTAGATGACTCCATAGATTGAGGGGGTGAAGGTTCCTCACCGCCTGCTTTACTTTGAACGACGAGACCATTAGCCGGAACCGACGGCGTCGCCGAGTCAGAAACCATTTTCCTTATGCTTTTCTTACTCTTTGCTACTATCGTTTTTGAATTTCGGACAGCCTCCTCGTCCGTGGAAGGATGAGGCCGTTTCAAACTTACAGAGTTCGACGTATCCATTTCCATCCCCGAGGGCGGAGAAACCGACCTCGGTCTCGTAGACGCGTTATCCATGAGAAATAGGCGCAAGTCGTTGCCTATTTCCTCGTAAGCAGGAGAGGGCGGAAGCCCGCCATCCGGCCGAAAATTTCTTGAGAGGTTAGAGGAGGACAGGATTGTGTCTCACACGCGAAAGCACCGGAAAACCCAGAAAAACAGTATTGAGCCACTCCCGGGAGCGACAAGGGACCCCGCTAGAGGGAAAGGGCCACGAGAAAAACACGAAAACACCACCGAGAAAGCACAAAAATCGCTCAACTGCAGGAGAGCGCGGGAAAGCGTGTTCCCGCTCGAATTGCGCCACCGGAAGTCGACCTGTAGATATGAATCCACGAGTCGAGGTGAAGCAAAGATAATATCATTTACGTGACGTCACATGTGGGCATTTCAGCAATTGTTCGGCTAAACGCGGCCTCGTAGATGATATTATCTTATCTTCAAGGCAGTTATCTGAAGCCGTCTATAAACGCGCCTTTGCTTTGCCTACATGTTACGTCATGTAGATGATATTATCTTTGCTTCAAGATAGTTGTCTGAAGCCGTGTCTATAAGTATATATGGTCTAAGGTTGGAAAGCACCTAATAAATATTTAGAATGGCGTAGAGACTAGCAATAAGGGTCCATTGAGCCAAAAGGGCACCAGTAAGGCCTGGTTTATACGGGCAATAACTGCTAACTTATGCCGGAACCGGTAGAGTTTAACTATAGGATTTCAATACTTCTGTTTAGGCCTGGTTTATACGGGCAATAACTGCTAACTTATGCCGGAACCGGTAGAGTTTAACTATAGGATTTCAATACTTCTGTTTATACGCATTCAGCAATTTTGTATACCGGGGCAGCCCTATATGGGCTGAAGGTGGACACCCCAGGGGTTTTAGTGGGTATTTCCCATCAAAGTGCGCTCTGGTGGGGTGAGTCCCACACTACCCTGGCCCACACCTAGTCTGGGTCAGAGTGTGCGTAAATGCATTTCCCCTGCGTAAATAAAAAAGAAAAAAAAAAGGTTCTCGGTTTGGGAATACTCGGTTTGGGGGTCGGGGGGACAGCCCCGGCCTTCCAAGGGCAGAGCTGACTGCCACCGAGCGCGTCCCCAGGTTGCGGATAGGGGAACGGCCTCAAGTACTGAGGTTAGCTGCGAATATCCCTTTCGGGGGGAATAAGCAGTCGCGGACAAACAGCGGTGGATACTGAGGGTGGGGTGGTCGCTCCTGTGGGAAGGGAGCGGCTTATAAAGTGCTCCATTAAACCTGATGAAGTATCCACGTCAAAGGCGAGTGAGTGCCGCCTTAAAAGCGCTCCAACCCTCGGGCAGATCGGGCTCGTTAGGTTTTGTTTACCAACCGATCTAGGTGAAGGGAAACACCGATGTAAAACCAAATGAGTAGAAACCTAATATGATGGACAGCAAGACGAAGAAGGACTTACCGCCCCAGAGTGATCGGACACTCAGGGGCCGACACGGTGGGAGTACTGTCCTTGCTCCCGCCGCGTCGTCATCTAGCGAAGGGCAGAAAGAGGGGTTGACGGCGGGCCTCTCTGGACATTCTGCTACCGCCGCTACAGAGAAGCCACGCGATAAGAGGAAGGCCGACAAAAGTCTTGAGTCGGCTCTTCAAGAGGGTACGGGGACGGCCGATTGCTCCCTCGCTACGATGGGCATCGGCGCCCTCTTTGATCATATGGCTGACTCCCTGGACGAACTTTGGGAGCGACTTTGTCATCGCTCCAAAATGTCTAGGGAGGAGAAAGCTGGCAGGCCGAGGGAGCTCCGGGAAAAGATCATATCAAGTCTCCTGGAGCTCCAAACCCGATTCACCCCTCTCCGTGAGTCTGTTGACAACATCAAGAGGGGTGTCGCCAACATGGCCGATGTAGTAGAAAAAGTTGCTCGGGGGCAGGTGGCCTCTGAGCGACAAATTACGGAAGCCATCCTCCAGGTCAGTGAGAATGTTGATGAGGTTAGTATCTCTACCCTCGCTGACCTGAAGGAAATTAAGAAGGGTGTTGTGGAGGCGCGTGCGGCGATCGAGGAGGTCCATACTGAGGCCTCCCGGTCGCTTCACGCGCTTCACGAAAGCATGGAAACGTCAGTGCGTGCTTTTGCCGACGTTTCCATGCCGAGGCCGGAAGGAGCTACGTGCTCCACTCCAGTCAGGGGGGGGGAATCGGATTCCCCCCTCTTGGCTGGAAGAGATCAAGAGGGTGGTGCGATCCACTGTCTCGGGGGAGCTCCAAAAACTTTTGGAGCGGGGTCTCCCGAGGCAGCCCCCCCTGTTAGTGGGTCTCCGATTCCCCCGCCTGTTCCGATTAGGGCACAGGCGGAGGAAAAGGTGAAGAGAAAGAAGAAGAGAAAAAAGAAGAAGAAGGCGATTAACGCCACCAAGGCGCCTGCGATGAGCGGGGGGACGGCCGCTGGGGCCGTTCGAAGGGAGTCTTCTCCTCCGTTGCCCTCGCCCTCGTCAAAACAGAGGCCGCCTCGCGGGATTCTCCCGCGTACCGAGGCGGTCACCTTGCGTCTCGAGGCTGAGGGCATGTCGTATGCCCAAGTCCTTCGGGACGCGAAAGGCAAGGTGGACCCTAGGTTGGCGGGCGTCTCCAGGGTGCGACGGACCTTGGAGGGGTATCTCTTACTGGAGGTGAAGGACCGCAAATCCAAGGCGGACCTTCTTGCCTCCAGGCTGAGAGAGGTTCTCCCCGAAGGAGTTAGAGTGGCTCGTCCATCCCGGAACGTGGAGATTTTAGTTTCGGGATTGGACGAGTTCACCACAGAGGACGATCTCCGCCAGGAGTTTGAGGCAGAGTTCGGTGGCGGGAGCGGCGTTAGGGTTGTATCCCTGCGTCGCTCCCAGCCATCGGGTGGAGTCGCCTTGGTTCGCTGCTCATTTGAGGCGGCGGCCAAGGCGATTAAAGTAGGCAAATTGCCGGTTGGCTGGGTGGTGGCGAGGGTGCGTGCACTCCGCCCCCGGCCCCTGCAATGCTACAGGTGTTTTCAGCCTGGGCACTGCAGGGCTTTGTGCTCCAGTCAGGTCGACCACAGTGATCTCTGTTATCGCTGTGGCCGGCCGGGGCACGGAGCGGCCAACTGTACAGAGGATGAGAGGTGTCCCCTCCGTGAGGAGTTGGGTCGGGAGTCTTCCCACTGAATGGGTGGGGCCCGGTGCTCGGCCATCGGCCGGGGGGCTCCCGTGCCCGTTAGCAAACCCAGATAAGGGTGGGGAGGATGCGGTTTTCCTTGGCTCCGATATATGGATCCGGGGAGCCGCTCCTCCGTATATCTGGTGCGTTAAGCACCAGATATAGTAGGTGGTGCCTGGTTCTCCTTTAAGAGACCAGGCAATATTAAGGGAAAGCCCGGTCCCCGTTGTTTTGAGCACTAGTTAGCCTCAATTCAGCGGTGGCTGGGCGCATTGTGGGGAGAGGGTTTCCCTCTTGTCTCGCGTTTTGAGACAATTGGGAGGTCAATACTACTATCATGGGGTCAAGTCCGCTTCGGCGTTTGACTTGAGGCCGAGAGGGGTTTCTCCCTCATTGCACTCGGCCCGCAGACGGCGGGGGAGGGTCTGTGTCTTCCCTTCCCCCGATCGTGGAGGAGCAAAGCTCCTCTATTTAAGGATTGGGGGGGCAAAAGTCCCCATACCTATTGGGCTGCCTCTGGGTTGTTCTAAACTGAGGTACCGGGGCAGCCCTAAAAAGGTGGAAGGTGGACACCGCAGGGGTTTTAGTGGGTATTCCCCACCGTGGTGCGCTTTGGTGGGGTGAGTCCCACACTACCCTGGCCCACATCAGTCTGGGTCAAGATGTGCGTAAACGCATTTCCCCTGCGTAAATAAAAAAAAAGGTTAGGTTAAATTAGGTTCCTGGGAGTGGTACACCATCTTGACGTGGTTCCCAGGCTTGTGTACCGTGATGATCTGAGGGGCTATGCCGGCGGGAACTTTGGTTCCTGGCAGGGTCTCCCTTGCCGGACAGGTCCTCAGTGAGCGGTCAGACTAAGAGTGTACCTAAGGGAAGGATACCCTGATCCCAAACCCGGGCAGGACGGGCTCGTTACCCTTGGCTGGGAACCGTTCTAGGAGAAGGACACTCCGAAATTAAACCAACCTTAAAATCATATGGGATGTCGCAATTTAAGGAGATGTTTTTACCGCAGCAGGGGGAACGGACCTCCATCTGCCGGCGTGAGGGAGTTACCGTCCCGGGCTCCCTCTCGTCGTTATCCAACGACGGGCTCTGCGTCGCTTGCCCCGCAGGGACGGCGCAAAATACTGCGTCTGCGAAGGCTGGTGTCGACCCACCAGTGGAGGGAAGGGACTCTCCAATTTTACGATCCGCTAAATTTCAGCGGATCGCGCAGCGCAAGAGTCGCTCCGAGTCCCGCGACAGTCGCCCTTGTGGCCCATTGTGGTACTCGGACGGCTCGGAGAGCGAAGGCGGCGAAGGCAACCACCATCATGCTTCCTCACGATCTGGGGACCGAAAACCGGAGCCCTCGAGCGTTCGGTTTCCGGTGGATCCCGCCGCCATACAGCTGCCGCAGGACGACTCCAACATGAAAGTCGAAGTCGCTTCTGTGGGCAGAGGAGGGGCCCGTCAGGCAACTAAGCCCCAAGATCTCCCCCTTTTCCTGCAAAGAGGGATACATCCCAGGGGGATAAGAGGATCGAGGGAGAGGGCGTCCCTCCACCACCGGGGAGTATGTAGGCCTCGCGGAGGCCAAGCGAAAGCTAAATGAGGGGGAGGAGAGGGAGTTGGAGCTGCGCGCCGAGCGCGAGCTCGCGGAGGACCTTGAGTCCACAAGGGCGGCCACCCGGTCGTTGGGCCCCGCGTTTCTCCCTCCTTCTCAGCCCGAACCGGCTTCACTCCGGGGCTCGCTACCAACCCCGGAAATAATCACGCGGGACATGCCGACGTCCCAGATTGTCCAGCAATCGGGCAAACTGACGGCGTCGGTGGTTAGGATGGCCGCGACCTCCAAGAATCTTAAGGGTACTTATATTAAGCATCTCAAGGAGGCCGCGGTCAACATGGAGAAGGCCGTCTGCGTCCTCTCCAGCCGCATGGACACCGAGGGTGAGGTTCAGCGGTTGGAGGGGCTGAACCGTCGTTTGGACGGCGAGGTGGCCGAGCTGCGAGGCACGATCTCCTCTCTGAGGACCGACAGAGACTGGACAGCGTCTCTAAGGAAAACCTCGTCTTGAAGCGCGAAGTGGACTCGCTTCATGACGAGCTGAAGGATCTGCGGCGGGAACTCACAGCGATAGGTTTCGCTAAGCTCAAGGCTTCCGCCGCACCTCCCGAGGTAGACGTTCCATCTCCACTTCCGCAGCGAGAAGCCAAACCGCGACAACCTAAGGACCGGTCGCGGACCTCCCGTGGTTCGAGTCCATCGCGGGAGATGTACATCTCTCCCCCCCCTCCGAGCACGGAGAGGAAAAGAAGGAAGGAGGCGACAGTCCCCCCGCCGGATACTTGCATCCAGCGGGACAAAGTAGGGCACCCTGCGGCGAAGCCGGTAGAGCTCAAGGATAATGAGTCCTTGCTCAAGGCTCACCGCAGAGAAACGGACAGGCAGATGGCCGAAAAGCTATCTGTCTTCTACGAGCAAGTCGTCCATCGCTTGTCCGTCCGTTCTCCCCTGCGGGGTCAACCGCAGGGAAGGACGGAGGTAGATGTCACGGCAGGGGCGGGATGCAGCGACCTGGCTGCAACCAGTGCAGCAAACTCGCCTGCACCTCTGCCCTCTGCCCCAACAACCTCCGCAGACACCGGTACGGGTCTGCGGAAAAAGAAGAAAAAGAAGAGGAAGACCAAAAAGAGTGGCGGCGGCGGATCCGGGCCGGGAGTTAAGGAGGCGGCCAAGGCCGCATCCCAGGCCCCCAAACCCGCGCTGCCCGCTTCCCCGCCGCCATCCTCCCAACTTTCCGCTCCCTCCACCTCTAAGGACACCTGGTCCCAGGTGGTGGGGCGGAAGAAAGGGAAGCAGAAGCCGGCCCCCCAAACTTCCGCCTCGGCCAAGCCCGGTGGCACCAAAAAGGGAAAAGAACCGACCAAACCGGAAATGGGTGCCGCCAAGGCCACCTCTCCCAAACTAAAGCTGGAAAGGCCACCCCGCTCCGCTGCGGTGGTGCTCTCAGCTCCGGAGGGGGCAGCAGAAGGCTTCTTGGCAGAGGTCCTGAAATATGTCCGAGAGAGGGTGTCTCTCGAGCCCCTCGGTATTCAAGGCCTCCGCCCAAGACGAGCACTCACCAGGGCCATAATCCTAGAGGTCCCTGGTGGGAATAGCGACACCAAGGCGGAAGCGTTGTACAACTCGATGCTCCCCTTGGTGTCCGAGAAGGGGGAACGACTCGCGAGACCAACGAAGACCGTTGAATTACGTGTCCGAAGTCTCGACGAGTCGATCTCCCTCGAGGAGATCAAAGAAGCTGTGGCGTCCGCCGGGGGCTGCCGGTCGACCGAGATTAAGGTCAGCCAACCTCGTGCCTTCCCCGGTGGGCTGTCCACAGCATGGGTGCAGTGCCCACTGACCGCGGCCCGAAAGGTTGTCGAGACCGGGACGCTCAGAGTCGGCTGGGTACGCGCACTCATAGAGGTACTGGAAAGGCGGCCTCTCCAGTGCCACAGATGTCTCCGGCGCGGGCACGTGATGGCCGCGTGCACTTTTACCGCGCCGGAAAAAGACAGAAGGGGTCGCTGCTTCAACTGTGGCGACCGGGGACACAGGGTGTCAACGTGCACGTCGGCACCCAAGTGCCCCTTATGCGCGGATCTTGGGCGTTCCGCAAACCACCGCCTGGGAGGCAGAGCGTGCGCTCCTGCCCCCGGCAAGGGAAAACGGGCGCCCAAAACAGAGGAGTGGCGTCGAGTCCACTTCTCAGATAGAAGAACCGGCCGCTGCACCAACAACTGCAGCGTCTTCCAGTGAGGGGATTGCACCTCCCTCCCCTCCTGAGAGCAGGGCCCTGGAGGAGGATGTAATAAACACCACATAATGTCGTTACTCCTCCAGGACAATTTAAATCACGCCCGCGAGGCTCAGGACCTCCTGGTGCACAGCCTCGCGGAGCTAGGTGGATGCCTTGCGGTAGCGGCCGAGCCTTACTCCGTCCCAGACCACCCGTCGTGGCTGGGGTCGAGGGACGGCTCGGTCGCATTATACTTCCGGTGGGGACATGCGTCCATCTTCTTCTCCCCTCTCGAAAAGGGAGAGGGATTTGTCGCATGCAAATGGGGAGAACTGGCGATCGTGGGGTGTTACTTCTCCCCCACGAGGCCCTTCCACGAATTCGAGGAGTTCTTGAACGGACTGGAGCGGGTGATACGCCGCCTTCAGACCTGTCCTTTACTGGTCCTGGGGGACTTTAACGCCAAGTCGGTGACTTGGGGTTCCCCCAGGACCGATGTACGTGAAAGGGTCCTTGAAGAATGCATGGCGGCCTGCAGCTTTGCCACAGTCAATGAGGACACGCAACACACGTGCGTGAGGCGCAACGGGGGATCCATCGTCGATGTGACCTTTGCTTCCCCGTCCGCCATTGCACGTGTGTCCGAGTGGAAGGTCAAGGACGATCTGGAGACTCTCTCCGATCATCGTTACATTACGATGAAGGTCTCCGAGCTCCCTGGTCCCCCTCGGGGTCGCCACGAAGAAAGACGACACCCCCGCTCCAAAGGTGGGTCCTTAGAAAGCTGGACCCAAGTATCCTGTCCGCCGCTGCTCAGGCCGCGGCCTGGCCAAGTCCACCGGCCGGGCCGCGCGACCTCCGAGCGAAGCTCCGGTGGTTCCGCGAGACGTTGGTTATGATCTGCGACGCAACCATGCCACGTTCTCGCGGGCCACCGAGTCGGAGGTCCGTGTACTGATGGTTGGAGGAGATAGCCGATCTCCGGAGGGCGAGCATTCGAGCCCACCACCGGTACACACATGCCCGTCGCCGACTCCATCGTGGCGACGAGGCAATCCGAGCAGCGGAGGCGGCCTACGAGGGCTATCGCATCGCGCGTAAAGCCCTCAGAGTCGCCATTAAGAAGACGAAGTCCCGAGCGTGGCAGGAGCTCCTCGAGGCGATCGACGCGGATCCATGGGGCCGCCCATACCGCTTGGTAATGGGCAAGTTACGCCCCTGGACCCCGCCAGTCACGGAGAGCCTGTGTGACCGGAACTCCCCAAAATCACGTCCCTAGGCGTTTATCTTAATTATAATTATTTTTTCACGGTCGCCAGTCGGTTTTCTCTGCACTACCGACAAGATTGTCTGTACTCCACGCAGTAATTTAATTTAATACTCACGTAGAGTTTTAATAAGTTTTACGGATTCGATGCCGTCTCTTTTGGATCCTGATTGACACTATCGCTTTTTCGATACTGACTTTATCACCTGGATTATTTCCTTCGAGACCTTTTCTTTCCCTTCTTGTTTGATTTGAAAGTTTTAGAATTTAATTGCTTACCTGTTTCTCATTGGTCGCCTTCTTTTACCTTATTATTGCGCTCTCCTAAATACCCGCACACCGCTTGGATGCTGCTCAGGGTTTTCGCCAATCCGGGATTGTATTTCTGGATGCCTTTGTAATGCACAGAAGCACCGCCAATCACCTGTGATGTAATCTAGTCACCCTAGCTGCTTCACCAATCAGCTTCCGATGTCGAGCTGTTCGCAATTTCCGATGGTGCTTTCTTGTGCAGTTTGGTTCCAATGTTTCGTTAATTAACTCACACGGAATATTAACATTTCAACACTGTTTTATTACACAAACTTTTTACATTAGTTACACTTGTCTCGGCAACTCTTTTATTTTATCCTCTATTGTATGAACAAATTGAATAAATTGTTACTCGGTGTATACGAGGTGGTTAATCCCGAGTACTTATCGCCGCGATCGATTTTTCTGCGATTTCGCGAGTTTTCCTTATATTTAATCGCTCGACCGTTCGTTATCTGACGACCCCTTTTGGCTCAACCCGCGCTCTTATATAGCGGTTTCCCTCTCCCCTATAGCGGGCCTTCGATCCTTCTGGAATCCTCGTGATCAATATTTTTATTGCTTCATCCTTAACGAAATTTTTTCTCGGTTTCCATTTTCTAGCGCTTTTTCCATCATGTTTGCACCTGTGTTATTCCTTAATTTTTTAAAATTGGATCATCGAGGTTTCGAGAAGATTCTATTTCGCTCTTTCTACACCATTCCAGAAGATTCGTCTTTCCGTTTTGCGGATCTGTGAATATATATTCTTTTTTCTAAAATTAAGTTGTTATATTAGTTTTTTAATTATCTTTTTCTCCTGGAATCGTGTATTCGCTTATTTTGTATTGTGTGCGCTTTCTTCTTAGGTTTCTTTTTGGTTCTTCTCATTTTTTATGTTTGCCTTTATTATGTCGAAATAAACAATTAATTTGTATCACGGTTCTTATTTTATTCAAATATATACCTAATATTTATTAATAACACCCATAATAATAATAATACAAAAAAAAATAAAGCAAACGAAAACTAAACCAAAAATTTAAATTCATAGCCATTAATTCATAATAATTTTATATTGCTTATTCCTGACTATGTCGCCTTATCCTAACTTATCTTTCTAATTTCCTTATACCTAAAAAATTTTATTTTTTTGCATTTTTGGCATTATTGTTTTCGAATCTTTCTGGGCCATTCAAATCTCCCGGTCCGTCCAGAAAAGGTCCGTCTGGTCGATGGTGCTGCCCTCTGATGATTCGTTCTCGGCCTGATCTCGTGCGCCCTCTTGTATCATTAACACGAGACGTTGCAACTGCGCCTGCGCCTCCTCGTTGGCCATTTCCATGAGCCGCTCTTCTTCTCGTGCGCGCTGCTCCCTCTCGCGTTGGCTGTCCGCCAATCGGATTTCGTCTCGCGAAGGCAGTTCGTCCGACGGTTGCACCTGGACCCCCAGTTGTTGGAGAGGGTGGTCTCGACGGGAGCGGTGCACTTAGACACCGTTCAATTGGACACGTTGCAATTACACACGTTGCAAATAGACCCAAAATTTTAGACACGGTGCATTTGGACACGCAATAAAATGCG
Source organism: Pseudomyrmex gracilis (assembly GCF_002006095.1). Taxonomy (NCBI): domain Eukaryota; kingdom Metazoa; phylum Arthropoda; class Insecta; order Hymenoptera; family Formicidae; genus Pseudomyrmex; species Pseudomyrmex gracilis. The sequence continues at coordinate 13,671 of NW_018022076.1, forward strand.
CACCGTTCATTTAGACACCGTTCAAATGCGCACTGTTCATTTGTACACAGAAATATGCGCACCGTTCAATTAGACACCGTTCACTTGCGCACCGTTCGTTTGTACACAGAAAGATGCGCACCGTTCAATTAGACACC
>NW_018022076.1:14707-20445 GCF_002006095.1 Pseudomyrmex gracilis
ATATTTCTGTGTACAAATGAACAGTGCGCATTTGAACGGTGTCTAAATGAACGGTGCGCATTTTCTTGCGTGTCCAAATGCACTGTGTCTAATTGAACCGTGTCTAAAATTCTGTGTCTATTTGCAACGTGTCTAATTGCAACGTGTCCAATTGAACGGTGTCTAAGTGAATGCCACTCGGTCTCGACCTTCTTTACCGGCGGGAGAGGCACTTGGCCCTTCCAGCAGCCGGAGTTGGACCACCCGGTTGAGTGGTCCAACGAACTGGGGATCACAGAAGAGGAGTTCCGCCGGGCCGTCTGTCGGATGACGCGGAAGAATACCGCCCCCGGTCCCGACGGCGTGTCCGGCAAAGTATTGGGCTTTGCCTTCGGACAGGGTCCCTTGGGAGAGCGTCTCAGGCAGATCCTGACAGACTGCCTGAGGACCAGCTGGTTCCCCCCAGATTGGAAGCAAGCCAACCTGGTTTTGCTCCACAAAGGAGGAAGGCCTGCGGACTCGCCATCCGCGTACCGGCCCATTTGTTTACTCGACGAGGCGGGCAAGCTCCTGGAGCGCATTGTTGCCAACCGCTTCGTCGAGCACCTGTCACGGGAGGGTCCCGACTGGCCGACTGTCAGTACGGATTCCGCGGGGGACGCTCAACGGTGGACGCCGTGTTCCACCTTAAGTCCCTCACGGAGGCGTCGACCAGGCAGGGGTGGAGGGCGTTGGCAGTGTCTCTCGATATCTTCAACGCCTTCAATTCCCTCCCCTGGGACAGTATAGGGTGGGCTCTGGAACATCATAGAGTCTCACCCTATCTGAGTAGGCTCCTCGGAGACTACTTCCGTGGCAGGGAGATTACGTATACCGGCCGGTACAGATCACTTCAGCGAAGGAGGATGTACCGCGGGGTTCCACAGGGGTCAGTTCCCGGCCCGCTGCTGTGGAACCTCGGGTACAATGCGGTGATCCAGGCCGCGCTCCCCAGAGGACTATCAGTCATCTGCTACGCAGATGACATTTTGATATTTGCCTCTGGGGACGAATGGAGCAAAACCAGGTTGCTTGCAGAGGTTGAGACGAATTGCGTCGTTGACCGCATCGAGAGACTGGGCCTTAAAGTGGCCATCCACAAAACGGAAGCCATGTGGTTTTTCAACCACTTCCGTGGACGGCCCCCAGCGATCAGTCTCTCCGTAGGTGAGGGACGGGTCGAGGTAGGTACGANTATTAAGTACCTTGGTCTTTACCTTGACCCGAAGTGGCGCTTCGACGAGCACTTTGCTCGCCTGGCCCTCCGGGTTCGGAAGGTCGCCAACGCCCTGGCGCGTATTCAACCGAACCTTGGGGGACCGAAGCATAAAGCTCGCCGTCTTTACGCCAACGTGGTCCACTCGGTGGCCCTATATGGGGCACTGTTGTGGGCGGAAGCCGCTTTGAGGGCAGGAGCGCGGAGTAAGTTTGCANTGCTCCGCGCTTCCCAACGAGTAGCAACCCTTCGCGTGATATGCGGCTTCCGTACGGTGGCGAGAGAGACGGCGGGCGTACTGGCGGGGATGTTTCCCCTTGCCCTCCTTGCTGGCGTGTACTCGGCGAGATATTCTCGCCGAGTCGAACTCCAGCGGGAAAGACTTACAGAGGATGCTCTGCAGCAGACCCTCGCCAGGTTGGAGCGCTAAGCCCGGCGACAACTGCTTCTTAGTTGGGAGCAGCTCCTGAGCGAGCCAGACGTGGACGCTCAGGAAGTCGTCCGGGTCGTCCGACCCCACTTACGAGTGTGGTTGGACAACGGGNTCGGACGCCTCACTTACCGTGTGACGCAGGTGCTTACCGGGCATGGCTGCTTCGGTGAGTACCTGTGTCGCATCGGACGCGAGTCAACGACGCAATGTCACGCGTGCGGGGCGGCCAGCGACTCGGTGGAGCACACCGTAGAAGAGTGTCCACGGTGGGCTCCGGAGCGCCGAGAACTGGTCGCCAAAATAGGAGAAGACCTCTCCCTGGAGGACCTGTTACGGGCGTTGGCTTCCAGGGAGAGAGACGAGTGAGAAGCGGTTGTCTCCTTCTGCTCCGCGGTGATGGAGCAGAAGGAGGCAGCCGAACGAAAGAGGGAGAGACTACCTCTCCCTCTGGGGAGATCCCGAAGACGTGCGCGAGCGGGTGGCGGGGCCTCCGCTTCCCGCGTACGTCCTAGGGGTCGTGGCATGCCCCCCATGTGACAATAAGTCTCCCCTCCCTCTCACTGAGAAGGAATGGAGAGATTTAATTATAACGGAGCGGTGGGCGTTGAGAGGAGCCGGTGCCTCTCGTTAGCTTACCGTTCCCGGGGATGCGTCTTCGACGCGCGAGCAAGCGGGCGGCGGCTGTTATTCCCGTGGTGGTACCGTCCACCACGGTTGTGTGTTTTTATTCAGTAGCCGCCGCGGGGCCATGACGAGTCGAGGTGGGGGCCTCGGCTCGTCCTGCACGCGGCCTAAGAGATGGGGTGTCATCACGGTGTGTGTCCCGAGGTGACACCAAGAACAAGGACAAAGCACCTAATGCTCGGGGAGGAGGTATAAAGAAGAACTTTTCTCTGCTATTCTCTCTTCCCCACAGCAGTAAACAGCTCCAGGGAGGGATCCGCGCGCATTCTTACAATGGAATCCCGGGTCCCTCCCTACCAAGAGCAGGGTAGACACACCATGGGAGTTTTAGTGGGTACACCTCCTCTCGCTCGAGGTTGAGAGGAGAGATTCCCACATAACCCTGACCCTTCCCCCAGGGTCAGGGTATCCATAAAGGATTTCTCCCATGTAAAAAAAAAAAAGTCATATGAATGCGGGGCAGCCAGCGACTCGGCAGAGCACACCGTGGAGGATTGTCCGCGCTGGGCTGACTTCCGTCGAGAGCTGGCTGCAAATATAGGAGAAGACCTCTCCTTGGAGGGTCTACTTAATTCGCTTGCCTCCGGGGTAGAGAGCAAATGGAGAGCGATAGTCTCTTTCTGTTCCACCGTGATGGAGCAGAAAGAGGCTGCCGAGAGGGAGCGGGAGCGAGCTCCCATCCCTCGTTGGGGACTTTAGGGGCGTGTGCGGGCGGGTCGCCGTGGGGCACCCGCTCCTCGTGCTCGACCCCGGAGTCCGGGTCCTCTGCTACCAAGGTAACATAACCCCCCTCTCTTCCCATGATAGGAGGAGAGGGGGACCGGGACGGTGGGCGTTGGCGGGAGCCGGCTCCCGTCGTTAGCCCTTCGTCCCAATAGAGAAGCACCACCACTAGCGCGAGTGGAGTAGTTGCGGTGACCAATCCCGGGGCGGCACCGTCCGCCCCGATGATGTGTCTCATCCGAGTCACCACGGAAACCGCGACAAGTCAGGATGGGGGTCCTGGCCTGCACGCGGTCCCAGAAAGGGGTGACATCTCAGTGTGTGTCCTGAGATGTCACCAAACATCTCAAGGAACCAATTGAAGGAGGGAACTTACTTCCTCTCCTCGAGAAGTCTAAAGCCCGAGGGAGGGACCTGCGTGCATCCTCTGAAAGGAATTCCCAGGTCCCTCTCCGCTAAGGGCCGAGTGGCGACACACCTAGGAGGTTTTAGTAGGTAAACCTCCCCCAACTTGCAGGCTGGGGGAGGGAGTCCCACATAACCCCGGCCATATCCCTCCGAGGCCGGGGTATCCATAAAGGATTTCCTCCTAGTTAAAAAAAAAAAAAAAAAAAAAAAGTCACTATAGTCATAACGCAGTAAGAATAAACTTACTTGAGTGATCCGAGTCGGATGCTGATTTTGTAAATGATACATCGTTCGAATAAGTCATACTTTCTGTTATAAGATTTTTTAAAACAGTTTGTGCTTTAAAATATGCTAGCATATCTTTAAAATGCAGTTTTTTAAAGCGGGGATCTAAAAGTGTTGACAACGCTAAAATCTGTACATGTTCTTTGTGATCAAAACGTGTTTTAATCTCGTATAACAAATCTTCTTTTAGTTGAATTCCTTCTACATGTTTAGGACATAATTTGTTTATTTTACTCTGCAAACAGCGAAACATAAGAATTATTATGCTACTTGTAACATATTTTTCAGCACATATTTGTTTTGTCGCTGCTTCTAAAGGTTTCAATAAATCGCATATTTCTGTTAATATTTCAATTTCTTTAGCAGTAATCATAGGTGGTGCTTCCACATGACGATTCACGATATCATTTACTATTCGACAAAGTTCTAAAAATCTTTCAACCATATACAAAGTAGAGTTCCATCTTGTAGGGACTTCTTGAATAAGTTTTGTTTCGTTGGTAGTAGCTTTTCTAAGTTCATCACTAGCTACTACATATTGTTTGAACCACGTCACTATCGTTTTTACTTTAATAATTAACTCGTTTATAAATAATAATGAATTTTGGCTATTGAAGCAGTAACACTGTTGTTGGAGTGTATATATTAAAATCCGTTTATTAACAATTAATAGTAAATAGCATGAACGCTTTCGACCCTTGTATTAGGTCCTTTTCAAATGCATTTCTACAATAAATGAACGTATAATTACAATTGATGAAGTACAATTAATAAAATTAATACAATAAAATAAATTTCAAAAGATAATAATTAAAAATCGCAGAATAAATATAATGTACACAAAGTCACTTACAAATTTCTTAGATAGAAAATAGCGTTCATGCTATTTACTATTAATTGTTAATAAACGGATTTTAATATATACACTCCAACAACAGTGTTACTGCTTCAATAGCCAAAATTCATTATTCTTTAAAAATTCTTGAAGCTCTATATAATCATAATTACATAACTCGTTTATACTTTCATTTTTTTCAAAGCTTTTGTAGAAACTAAATTTATTATGTGAGCAAAGCAAGGAATATGTTTTTTTGCACCAAATGCGATAGTCACAGCATTTATCATGTTTGCTGCACTGTCAGTTACAACTGCAGTAACTTGATCCTTTTGAATATTCCATTCGGAACAGGTTTCTAGGAGTTTATCTGCAATATACTCCCCAGAGTGTCTTTCCTTTAAATCATAAACTCCTAACGTAGCAGAATAGAGCTCGCTTCCAACGCCAAAATAAACCGTAACTCCAAGAAAACTTCGTGTTTGCATTGTATCCGTTCAAATATCGGTTGTTAATGTACAACTCATCATTGATTTTAATTTTTCCTTAAACAGAGCTGACAAAATGTCAAATTTACTTTCAATTTTGCGTTTTATTGTAAATCGAGATGGAATCTCGTAATAAGGAGCAGCAGTTGTAATTACTTTTTTAAATCCTATATTTTCAATAATAGAGAAAGGTTGACAGTCTTTAACAATCATAAATAATATTGCATTTAATAGTTTATGACTCTTTTCTTCTCCTTCTTTATAAGCACATATATTCTGAAATAATTCTTTTACTGTTTTTTGAACTTTGACTTCTTTACACACATTAGCAGTGATTGAATTAGGTGAACTAGAAGTCGAAATCGAGGGTAATAGTTCATCATTCTGCTCTTTTATAGCTAATGTAGTAATTCGTGCTTTTTTTCTTTTAGACTCCGAACTTTCACTGATTTCATACATCTTTTCGGAAAGATGTATAAAATTATTGCGATGTAAAGAACTGTATTTTGTATTATCGGTCACACTGGTCACACTACCGATATAAATATTTACAGATCGTAACCTTTAGTAACCTTGTTCGATTATTACTGGCAGACTGAAAATCTATACTGCCAGTAATAACTGAAAGCCTGTTCTACAATACAGTTT
>NW_018022076.1:22070-28116 GCF_002006095.1 Pseudomyrmex gracilis
AGTTGTAGGCCGTAATAGTAAGAAATTGACCAATCACAGACAAAGTACAGAAGAATAATCGATTGTGATTTGTCAATTTCTTACTGTTACAGTCTAAAACTCTCCATTGTAGACGACCCTTAAAGAGCCGTCTACAATAAAGAGTTGTAGGCCGTAACAGTAAAAAATTGACAAATTACAATCGATTATTCTTCTGTACTTTATCTGTGATTGGTCAATTTCTTACTATTACGGCCTACAACTCTCCATTGTATACAGCTCTTAAAGGGTCGTCTACAATGGAGAGTTTTAGACTGTAACAGTAAGAAACTAACAAATCACAATCGATTATTCTTCTGTACTTTGTCTGTGATTGGTCAATTTCTTACTATTACGGCCTACAACTCTCCATTGTAGACGACCCTTAAAAGCCATCACACGCAAAATTACTTACGATCGTAAGACGTAGCCGTAAGGAAATTGACCAATCAAAATGTATCCTATAATTCCGATCAAACAATGCGATATTCAATATCAAATAAAATTATCGATATCTTTTGATATTATGAATAACAGAATATCGATACTAAAATATCGAATATCAAAAGAATTATATCGATATTGTCGATATATCGATATCATATGCTCATCCCTATTCCAGACTCATTACAGGGATTCTACATTGAGCCATAAGGGCATCAGTAACCGGAGTAATTTAACTACGTAGTTGAGTTTTTAAAACTTTCTGTAATTTTTCAGGTGGTATGTGAATAAACTGGTGGTTCTCAATTAATGTTTAATTAATTAATTAAATATGTATTAAATATCAATTCTTATGTACTGTGATAAAATTTAAATCAACATATTACGTATATATGGCTAATATATTGTAAAAACAAGAGAATATTAAATTTAAGTCTTTTTGTGATAGAAAAGTGTACATATTGTTCCCAAAATGAGCAGCACAGGGACTTTTACAGGAATTTCTTCAGTTATGAATGTATTTGACTTATCTTTGAAATCTCTTGATTCAATTGTATACTTAATATATTTGATTCTTCAAGACTATTATCTTTTTAGGCACTGCAAGCTCTTATAGCACCTCCAGTATCAGATGAATACAAAGCTGCAAAAGCAAAGAAAGAAAAAGAAGAAAAGAAGCATTCTTATTTTAAAAGACGAGGTCGTGGTCACAACCATGACTACTGTGACGCTTGTAAAGATGGAGGAGAACTCATATGTTGTGATAGATGTCCAGCATCATACCATTTACAGTGCCAGTAAAAAGTTTTCCTTAATTTTTGTATTGCTTTGCCTGTAACATGAAACTTGTAACTTATAAAGATTTGTGACTAATTATTATTGCTTTAGCTATCCCTCAATTGATCCATCTGATATCCCAGATGGAGAATGGGTATGTTACATTTGCACTCGTACTTCCATAAAAAGAGAACAGGACAGTAAGACAAAAGAAAAAAATAAGAAAAAATCTCCTTTGGAAATATTAGCATTAGCAGCTGCCATGGTGAGTCCAAGGGAATTTGAACTACCCAGAGAGTTACAGATGCCTATAACGTTCCCAGGAAGTAGTAAGACTGACTATGTATCTGGTAGAAGAGGAAGATATGGAAACTCCTCAAATAATGGTAAAAATATTTTATATTTATAATAATAGCAGAGAGAAGACTGAGAGCAGCCATCCCATTGTATTATAGTTTCTTATGACAGTTTCAGCTGCTGGTTTTAGCACTATATCCTCAAAAGTGAATCTCAAAGGCTGTTCTACATTAAATACAAGTTGCAGGTCTCGTGGAACTGATCAATCACGTTGGTCGATTAGTTGATTTGACTATGCGATTAGTCAATTCCATGAGACCTGCGACTTGCGTTTAATGTAGAACATTTGAAATCCACTTTTGTGGATACCGCTAAAACCAGCGGCTGAAACCGTAGTAAAAAACTACAATAGAATGGCCGCTCTCAATCTTCTCTCTGATAATAATAGGAATGATTTATATAATTTTTTCTTCATTAATTTTTTATAAAAATATCTGTATTTATTAAAGCATCAAGTAATATTATAATTGTTTCAGATTATAACATTTCTACATATTAAATATAATTTAAACTTACGTGTAAAAATTTACACGTGAGTGTAATATAAACACATGTATATATATATATATTTATTTATTTATTTACTTATTTATTCCGCAACAAATTTGATTCTCATGACCATTTAAATTTTGCGTTATTAGTTTGAAACTTAAGAGCCTACAATTGTTTATTAAATGTAATTCATATTATTTTCTTTTAGCTGATAGAAGTCATTGCTTAGATAGTAATTTATTGGTTCCATTGCCACCTCGATTGTGTTTTCAATGTCGACGCAGTTGTATGAAAGCGACTTTACTCCCGTGTGATTATTGCCCGTTATATTTTCATTTGGATTGCTTGGACCCTCCGCTAACTTGTATGCCTACTGGCAGATGGATGTGTCCCAATCATCCAAATCACTTCATAGATCAAAACCTGGTAAGATCTTGTAGCGCAACAGAACGTATGAAGCTCTGGGATAAATACGCCAATCAACCGATAGATCAGCATGCAGTGAAGATGGACTTTTTACGTAAAGCTCGCAGAACAAATCCCATATTTCGTACAAAAGGAAAAGTTAGAAATCGCTTGCCGCTAAATCCGCCGGTTCCTGGCGCTGTAAAGCATTATTACAAGAATCCAATAAAATTAGAACCTTTGCATCAGCCACCTGATATTTTTTTGTGGCCTGAAAGAGAGAATATGCGGCATATAATTATCGAAAAACTATACAAAGATAGCAATGTGGAAAACAAAGAAACTATAGATGTAGAAGAACATAAACCAATAGATAAGGAAATACAAAAAAAAAGGGATTCAGAAAAGTATCAACATGCGATACTAAATGGCGACTATGATCCACAAAAGACTGAAAGTGCGAGTGGTATAAAAGACGAATATACAGATCTACACGAAATATGTTATAAGTATGGACTTAATCCAGCTCGTGGTTCTAGTATTGAAGAAGGCATCAAGTTGTTAGAAAGATCAGCACTGGAAGTGCTGGCGTCACAAGCAATTTGGCAACTAATACATCCGGACGAAGAGCCAAAACTATGTCAAGAAACTTACAATATGGATTTAAATTTCTTGATTTCTTTAGATCCAAATGCTAGAGCCGCATTATGTTTTGTGGGTTCTGAACATAAACCACCAGCTTTCATACGCAGCGTTTTGCAAATTGGCAATGGTCCAAACTGCGACTTAGTTTTAGCTGAGTACAGTAACTGCAGATTCATATCCTCGATACACGCAATACTGTTTTATGATAAAGTAAGTAAACATCCTGAAAAATCTTTAAAAGAATAATTTTATGCTGTAGAAATAAATCAAGAAATTCGAATGTACGATTTTGATTCGAGATGTGGCATATGTTCTTTTTGTTGATTCTTAATATTATTATTATTTTCTTATATATAGTTGAGCAACTGTTTCGAAATACTCAATTACAGCGAATATGGAACAGTAGTAGATAATACACTGTACAGTGTTTTTTACGATCCCAAACGAATAAAGGATCAATATAGTAACAATTGCGACAAGAATGATCCAGTATTGCTGCGAACTCTGGAAAAGGAAAAAGATATCAATGAGAAAAACCGTCACTTGCAACAGAATCTCAATGATGACAAAAATTGCAACTGTTACACAAAAGCAAATCGAGGAATTAACAAAGGAGATGAATTAGAGGAAGGTGGTGAAGGTGGCGGAATTCTCCAGGATGGTTCAATCCTTATGTTCGGATGTATGACATTTGTACTCAAAATATTGAAAACTGATTAAAATTCAATAGGAATATTTTATTGTTTGAATGCTCTAACAATTACGCTCTTAAAAATTACGCTTGAAGATGATGTTTTGAGAGATAAGTAGATATTTTTTTAAATGAAATATATGTATGTATAAAAAAATTACGATGTAGATGTAAAGTTTTTTTTATAAATTAGTTTTTGTTTTTTGAAAAAATTGTTTATTTTATCTAACAAAAGAATCTTTAATCTACACCTAGAAAGAGCATAATGGGAAGTGACAAGAGCGTTGCGCACGCGACACTTGCTAGTAGTAAATAGCAGCTGCGCGAGCTGTACGAGCATTGTGAAGAGGGAAGTTTTCTAAGCGTTTTTTGTATGATTTTCAAAATTTTATATATGTATTTGTTTTTTCAATAAAATTGAAATAAACCTTTTAATTTTAAAGATAAAAGTTTATTATTTTAATATTAATTCGCATTATCTTCACATGGTTCTTCAAAGTCTCTAGTTCTTACATCTGTATCTTCACCATATTGTATAGTATTATCAATTGTCACTTTAATATCTGTAATGCTCTCTTCATCCTTAATATTTAGTGGCAAGAAATGCACTAAGCTATAATCCGTTATAACTGTACCAAGAGTTTCTGTAAGATTGTGATACTTTTCATTCCAGAAATTCTCCTCACAATCTGCTAATAAATTATGTGGATCAGGATCTAAATAGTTATCCAGTTTTTTCCGTGCATTCTTGGACAAGAGATCTATCTTACTGAGGATATTAACATGTGGAATTTCTAAATTTATCATTACACTAAGAGCAGCTAGAGTTCCTGACAGAAATTTAGACGCATCTATCATAAATTGAACATCCACTAAAAATACACCACATATACGAAAATTAAGTTTCTGCAGCATACTTATCAGCTGCCGTATCACAGTCATGTGAGTATATAACTCAATTTGACCTGGACAGTCAAATATCACGTAATCTTCGTCCACATTACCCAATTTCTCTTCTAACCAAGATGCATTTTCAATTAAATATCTATATAGAACAAACTTGTGCAATGTAAATATATAAATATATTATTGTATATATTTATATAGTAATATAGTATAAATATATAAATATATAGTGTGTATTTAATAGTTAGAAGCTTACTCCATGCAAAGTACAAGTCCACCATTAGGCCCACAACCATAACCATCTTCAGGATCCATGACATCGTCCAATTGAATTAAATCTCTTATATCAGCTACAGGCTCATAATCAAAATATTCAGCTGCAGGATCTAGATTCACAACATTCACCGACTTTTTCAAATCAACAGCATGTTGTTGCATAACAGAGCAATAGGTGGACTGTTAGATATTAAATTTTTGTATTAATATTTGTTTCAATTATAAAAAAATTCCAATACTTAAGACTGATAAAGACAATATATACAATTTAATTACCTTGCCACTACCTGCTGGTCCCATTATTAACTGAGCGTATCTCATCTTGATCTTAATTCAATTCAAGGTTTGGTCTTTCACTAGCAGGGGGATGAAGAAGTGTTGGTTCATGCTTAAAAGCCTTAGCTGTTAAAGCAAAGCACAAGTTGGATTGCATCAGCCATATCGGTTGGATGTGCGTAGTGAATATTTTTGGACAATTGTCGGTGTTTTACACCACTTTCTTTATTATTATCTTTAATTTAAACAAATGTACAACTCCGTGGCTTGGCGTCAGGAACCCAATCCACGGTTTTAAACCTGTTATCAAAAGGCGATTTTTGGCGATCGTATGGTACATGTACCAAAGTGTACCAAACTATAATTTGAAGTCACTCGAACTATAGTTTGGTACACTTTGGTATATGTACCATACGATCGCCAAAAATCGCCTAAAAAGACATAGAATAGCGTATGGACTAGCTTTATAGGTCTACTGAGCCAAAAGAGCACCAAACCAAAAACCAACCACTAGCAGGGGGTTCAAACCCACAGGGCCGTATTCATAGTCGAAGCTCAAGGTAATGCTTAAGACTGTCTCGGTGAAGATGGTCTTATTTAATTAAGATCATCTCAAGAACGATATAATTCACAGTCGCAATATAAAGAGCCGTCTACAATGGAAAGTTGTAGGCCGTAATAGTAAGAAATTGACCAATCACAGACAAAGTACAGAAGAATAATCGATTGTGATTTGTCAATTTCTTACTGTTACAGTCT
>NW_018022077.1:0-18888 GCF_002006095.1 Pseudomyrmex gracilis
CCAACAGACTTAAAGCATTACTTAAATCAACCAATGATAGATCGTAAAGAAAATCCAATGTGTTATTGGACAAACTTCGCCTCAATATACCCGACTCTCAGCGTTATTGCCAAAAAATACTTGGCAATTGTTGGAACGTCAGTGCCTTCTGAGAGATTATTCTCAAAGGCTGGAAATATATTAACAGAGTCCAGGAATCGACTTTCGCCCGATCATCTACAAGAATTATTATTTTTAAATTCATTATCCATTAAAGATTGGCAATTAAAAGACTCTTAATGTAAATATTATTTATACTTATATATTCTATATATACTAATGTAAATACTTCATTATTAAAATAAAATTTTTCAAAACTGTAAAGTCTAATATAATTACCTCATTTATTTCTTAAAGTTTTAAAACTTACGAAACTAAGTAAAATTTTTTTAGTTAATTTATGTTTTTAATTTGTTTTTAATTTATGTAATTTAATGTATGATTTAATTATATGAAAACAATTGTTTGCGATTTTTTAGATCGATTCTTGCAAAATCGATTCTTTAATTCCGATTTTCCAAGAGAATCGATTTTCATAAGTCGATTCAGAATCGATTCAAGAATCGATTCTTCTAAAAGAATCGAACATCTCTAGGCCCAACTACCCCCTTCTTTTCCGCCCTCCAGCGATTACGAACGATTGCGAGCTAATTCACATCGCGCCTGACACCCGGCGCGCGACATCCAATGGGACGTGTATTTCTCGGAAACATCAGCTGGTGATGTTTTTGTCCCTAGAAAATGAGCCTTTCTATTGGACACGCTAAGGGATGTGGGCGACTTTCATAAATGTGTTTTATCAGCGCGCACCTTTCGCAATGTGTGTAACGATTTATATGTTGAAAACACGGTTTTAAGTTCGATGAAATAGAGAAATAGACAAAACTAACTGGTTAACTGCACCAAACTTTATTTTTTATATCTTTTGCAATGATATCATTTTGTATGTTAAATAAATCAAACTATACTAAATAGCTACGGTTTTTTTATTAAAATGTTACGAACGACCTTGGTTACGATCAGATGACTGTTGAGAAAACACGATTTTTTAATAGTTTTCTAACGATTTAATATACTGTACACTGTACGAGATATCTTTTAGATGAGCTTGTTGCATCTTTTTTCTTATTTTTACACATTATGAACGTGTGCTTTATCTTGAATGAATGTGAGAAGACATGCAACAAATTACAACGCATAGCAGTGCGCAGTGATAAGATGCGATGTTTACGGTAATACGTGACGTGTGAAAAACGTCTTGTTCCAAAATATCTCAACGTTAAAATTAAGCTAAAATGTTTGCTGCAAAGATACACATTGCTGGCAATATGGATTTACCAGTAAATGAAGAAGATTTGCAACAAGTATTGGACAAATTATCTGAAGATGAGGTTTGAATTAACACATACTTTGTTATAATATGTAGCAAATTTCTTTTATTTTATATTTTATAATTGTATTTATTCAAGAGTAACTTTACACATGATAATTTGTGTTAATAGGTTGCAATAAAGAAAAATCTTGATACTATTCTTGCTCGTCAGTGTCATATAGAGGCAAAACTACAAAATGTTGGCAAAGTATTGCCAAATGTTATATTGATACACGCAGAAGGGGAAAAGTTTCGCGATATGATTGCACGGACTAATGAATTGGCAGAGAATGTCAGTGCTAAAGTACGACAACTGGATTTAGCAAGAGTAAGTTATTGTAATAAATTCGTGCAACTTTTTCACATTTGATTATCATGATGTTTTTTGAACAGAGCAGAGTATGTGAATGTCAAAGTAGAGTAAACGACATATTAGATCTGCAACTATGCAGTGAAGGTGTAGCAACAGCATTGCATAATGAGGATTATGAACAAGGTGCTGCTCATGTTCATCGTTATCTAGCAATGGATCAACAATTATTGGAAAGAACAGCCAAGGATGTATCAGGAGATCACACTAGTATCAGCAGTTCCCTGGTCACTCTACAACAAGCTGCAATGGAATTAAGAACTGTTGTTACACATAAGTTTGATGAAGCTGTGAAATCCGAAGACTTGGCATCTGTTGAAAGATTTTTCAAGATATTTCCATTACTGGGCATGCACTTCGAGGGATTAAAAAAGTTCTGCAGTTACTTGTGTACTAAAGTATGACATACAATTTGTAATTATACTTATTCCAAAAAATATCAGATAAAATATTTTAATAATATTTTTTACAAATATTTAATTTTTTATACTAGTTGCACGAAACTGCGCAAAAGAATCTGCAAGTAGCATTGGAGATTAAAAGTAATGATAAGAGAGCAGCTGTTATTTTTGCTGATACTATGACTCTCTTGTTTGAAGGAATTGCACGTATTGTAGAAGTGCATCAACCAATTATCGAGACTTACTATGGTCCTGGTAGGCTTTTAATGACGATTTCAATTTTACAAAAAGAATGTGACAGGTGAGATAAACTTGTGCGCAATATATCAGATTACAAGTTAAATCGAGAAACAATTAGAAAAAGTAATACTATAGTAACTTTTCGAAAATATAGGCAAGTAAAAAAGATTATTACAGTGTTTACAAAGCAGAGAAATATTACTAAAAATGTACAAGTGATAAACGATTATTTGCGAAAGCCAAGTTCTGAGAGACTCGATCCCAAAGAACTCGATCTTCTTTTGGGAGAAATTACAATAATGCATTCGAGGGCAGAACTTTATATACGTTTCTTAAGAAGAAGAATTAAGGTAAAACGACGATTACGTCAATTATGTTACGTATGTATTTGGTATTATAATAAAAACGCATGTAACATTTGTTTTACAGAATGATATAGAGATCAGTACAACAGACGAAGCGCAACGTACAGAATTGTTAAATGAATTTGAGACAACTATTAATAATTCTGAATTGGCTCACGGCATGCAAGAATTGCTTGGCGCTTATCTCGCATTGGAAAGATATTTTCTCGAAGAGAGTGTAAACAAAGCCTTGGGTATGGATGCTTTGGATCCAGAACAGCAAACATCCAGTATGGTTGACGATGTTTTCTTCATTGTACAGAAGTGCATACGGTATATATTAGAGAGAGATGTTATTGTTATACTCACATATTGTTAAGTTGTTATTGAATATGTAATATATACACTTATATATATATATATTTGAATGTAATTTCTGTAGACGCGCTATGTCAAGTTGGAGTATAGACGGCGTTTGTGCCGTTGTTAACATGGCCTGCGGCATTTTGGAAGGTGAATTCGCGAACAGATTGAGGAACAGATTGCGTCAGGGTTATCCGGCAGGTTACTTGGATCTGGCGCAAGCATATAGCGCTCTGCAGACGAGCATACAACATGGTCGTTTGCAAACATCCGACACGGAAAACGCTCGTCTTATGTTTTTAGTAAGATCAAATTTAAGAAACAATTAAATTAAAATAGATTTTATGAGAATAACTGTGTCAATATATTATTTGAAGGCATATTTGAATAACACGGACGTAAGCACCGAATATGTAGAAACGTTGTGCAAAAGTCTCGGCGCGGAAATAGATGCAACATTCCCCAACATGCAAAAGAAGGACAGAGGCAAAATCGATAGTTGCTTATCTGGTCTAAAGGGAGTCATACTAATTTTACGAGGTGTCATCGATTATGGATTGGAACAATTGCGGGTCAGTGCCGTGAAACCCAGAGTTACTCCGTGGGTTGATGCATTTCTGTCGATAAATCACCATCTTAACGAGGTATATCAAAGTAAATTGTACATACAATATGTACGATACATATATCGTACATATTGTATATATATCTTCAGATATAACGAATTTATGTATGTACAGGACGAATTGTTAAGATACGAAACGGATGAACCGTTTGTGCAAACGTTAGTCACGAATCTGGAAGGTTTACTTCAAGCATTCAAAGGTAGTCTAACTACCTCTAATTACGATGCTCTTATCGGACTTTTAACAGCGGAAGTTACGGCGCGCTTAGAAAAGGTGGTTTTAAAATCAACCTTCAATCGAGTACGTATGTTAAATATACAAACACACTATTCTCATAAGTTTTTAGAAATGTATCACAGAAGAAATTTGTACATTTTAGGCGGGCGGTCTAATATTAGATAAAGAAATAAGATCGTTAGCCAGTTACTTAGCGGCCGCTACATCGTGGTCGGTAAGAGACAAATTCGCACGTTTAACGCAAATTGCGACTATTCTAAGCATAGAAAAGGTAGAGGAACTTGCAGACTATTGCGGTGCGGATGCGATAGCGTGGCGATTGACACCATCGGAAGTTCGACGTATCGCTTCTCTGAGAACAGATCTTCGGCCGGAAGATATCAAAAGGCTAAAGTTATAATTTGTCGATAATAATGAAGCAATATGAATTTAAAATTAAGTGTTAATGTAAGAAAATAAAGTATACATATTAATTTGTTATGTATTTATTTCTTATGTGTTACACTTTATATTATTATTTCTTATTATAATATGCTATATATTGCTAATAAAATTAACAATTTTAACTTTTTGTTTTGTTTAAATAACTCGGTAAATGTTACACTTATTATCTCGATACCCAATAGAAAGTTTTCTTTTCTAGATCTTCTTAACCAAAGTATCTATCATCATGTACCTGATTCCGAGAGGTGCGGCGCTGCAAGCAACAGCTTGTGTTAGTGAGAGTGCAATAATTTAGAGGTTTTAAGAGGTTGGAGAGAGGTAAGAGGAGTAAGAGAGGTGGAAGTGGAAACACCGATCAGGAAGGGCCAGGAGGCGTGAGGAGTGAAGGTAGGGCGAAAAACGCAGGAAAATAAAAGGAAAAAACAGAAGTAAAGCGGACGAGATAGCAGGGAGGGAGAAAAGGGGGAGCGGGCAGAAAAGCCCGCCAACCGAAAACATGAATAAGAACAAAAACAGATTCGAGATACTCTATAGCGACAAGGAAGACATGACGGAGGAAAGACTTGATAAAATAGCAAGAAAGATTAGAGAAGAGGAAAAGGTAATAGAAAGAGGTAAAGAAGATTAGAGAAGAGGTAAAGGAAATAGAGATAGAAATAGATAGGAAGAGAAAAAGAGAGGTTAGTAGTAGGGAACAAATAACAGAGAATAGCAATCAAGTCAAAATAGCAAAACAAAACGAAGAGCAAGATAAGCAAGAAGGTACAGTTGATTTTGTCACACAGGAAGCAACTGAACAAATGGAAAGAACAAAGGAAAACACTGAAAAGAGAGGAAGGAAAGGAGTGAGATGGAGAAAGCAAGAGACAGATGGATTCGATACAAAGGAAAATTGTGCAGAGAACTAACAATAAAAGGTAAGGTAGGATAGGAGAAGAGAAACAGCAAGTAGGAATAGATAAGATAGAGAAAGGGAAAATACCATCGAATCTAAGAGGAGAGGTTAGAATAATGCTAGAATAATAGCACACATACCAAAAAAGAGTGATATAGCGGAAAAAGAAGGAAAAGTAGAAGGAGTAAGGAGAATACAAACAATTATATAGGGTAGTCAAGGCATTACATAAGGATAGAATACGACCTAATAAAGTAATACCGCGGTCAGCCCAACGAAAATAATGTTAACATTTTTATCTGCAGCGGCAGCACAAAAATGCCTCAACAGAAATCTAACAGGAGATGCTAGCAAGGAGACTGGAATAACGTACAAACTGGACACAACATCGGTGCAAACCAAGGGAGTAATATACGATTGGCCAGAAGATGAAACAATTGAAGATTTGGTAGCCATGATTGATAATACAGACAACATTATACAGATTGAGAGAATGGTTAAGACATACTAAGCAAAGGAACAGAATAAGAGAGTATGGAGAAGATGTAAGGCGGTAAGGATAACCTTTGAAGAAAGTATGGTACCAAAAACCATAAGACTATATGACGGACTCATGAACATAACAGTGAAACCATATGTGGAAGAAGTACTACAATGCTACAACTGTTACAAATATGGACATTTAAAAAAATAGTGTAAAAACCAGAGAAGGTGCATCAACTGTGGAAATGAATACCATGGAAGATGTGAAAAAGAAACACATTGCTCAAATTGCGGAAGGAAACACTTCCCGACAAGTAAAGAATGCACTGAGTATAAATACAATAAAGACATAAAAAAAAACAAAAATGGCACAAAACCAGATAGAAATACACGAGGCAAGAAGAATGGCAGCAGAAGAAGCAAAAATAAGAACAAGATATGACAAATCATATGCAGAAGCGACAAAGGGGAATAAACAAGTACAAGAAAAAGAAAGAGTAGAAGAAAGAATGAGACGAGAGGAACAAAGAAGGCAAAGGCTAGAGGAGAAAGAATGGATGGAAACAAATAGACAAAAAAATAGAGAGAGGGAAAACGGGTGGATAAATTATAAAAAGAAAGAAGAGAAAAAAGAGTGGGAGATAGAGAGAAGAGAAAAGAGAAAAACGAATTGGAATCAAGACAACAAGGAAGACAAAATGAACCAACTAGAGAGACGAAACAAAAGAGAAGTAGAATAAGATGGGAAAATATAACTGAGGAGGAAGAAGAACAAGAGGAGGAGGAGGGATCAAATAAAGAAAACGAGGATGAAGAAGAGAGAATAAGTGAGATAGAAGGACGACAACAAGTAAGAGAAATTGTCTCACAAATAGGAGAGACAATAGAACACTATATGACATACAGAGAGAGACAATCCATAACAAGAATAGTAGAACAGGCTCTAAGATCAACAAAAGAGCAAAAAAAAGACACAGAGCAGGCAGCAAGTTCACTCACAGCCTCAATAGAGGAAAAGGAATGAACACAGAAAGGAAGGAATATCCGCCGACACAAATACAAGGAGTAACACGAAATGAAAGAAGAACAGAAGGCGAAGAAGGAGAGAAGGAGAGACAAAAAAGAAGAAATAACGAGGAAAGGAAATTAAGCCCTGAATATTTTAAGGGCAAAATGCAAAACATCCGATTATAGATAAAAACTAAAAATGTCACAACAAAAACAGGAACAGCAAAACATAAATAAAACAAACAACAACAACAGCCAAACGACAGCACATAAAAATAGTAACCAAGGAGCAAATCAGAAAATTAAAATGATGTGTTGGAACGCAAGAGGAAAAGTAAATGGGATGAAGTCCAAAAATACGTTAAACAAGAATATGACATAGCAATAATAGTTGAAACGTGGTTAAAGAACACAGACAAAGTAAGTTTAAAAAATTTCCAAGTAATAAACGTTACAAGAGAAGGAAGAAAGGGAGGATGATTGATGGCCATTATACGAGAAGACAAAATATGAACGAAGAAAAGATCTAGAAACAATAGATAAGAGGATAGAGACAATAGGAATAACACTAGAACAAATTAAGGATAAAAAAAACCTAACGATAGTAGGAGTCTACAAAAAACCAAATATGGAACACAAAAGGAATATGGACTAAGTTACTAAGAAAACTACAACAAGAAGAGAAAGTGATAATAATGGGAGATTTTAACGCACATCACCCGTTATTTTATGGAACTGTGAAGTAGAGGATAGAGAAGGAGATACGCTACTGGAAGAAATGGAAAAAGAAAACATGGTAGTAATAAATATAGACACTAAAACGCGACTTGGTTTGGTTTGGTGCTGTTGTGGCTCAGTGGACCTGTTAAGCTAGTCCATACGCCATTCTGTGTCATATAGAATCTAGTTAGGAGCGGTGCTCCGATGTCTGAAACGATTTGTTGATGGTTAGGAGCGCATCTCCAATGTATGTTGAGAGGTGGGGGAAATCACGTTGGTAGAATATTACAGGGATGAAGAGGGGGTGAATGTCATGAGGTGGGGATACTATCTTATAAAATAAAGGAGTATATGAATTAAGGAGTTAAATGGATTAGATGGATAGCTTTTCGCGGGTGACAAATAGGAGCAGAGCATGCATAGCACCGATGTTATCAGAGAAGGCAATGTTGGCCACGTCATACGGGGGGGCTAAAACCGTTATGGAAGAGATCTAAAACTAAAAGGTCAGAAGAATCTTTATGTAAGGGGCAGTTAAAAAATATATGATTGACGTCACGTGTTGGGAAACCACAGTCACATGAAGCGCTCTCAGTTATGGATTTATCTGCAAGATGTGCATTGACGCAGGTATGAAACGTTCTGATGCGTGATATAAGAGACACCAAGGGTCTGGGTAGGGGTCGCCTGTACCTCTCATACCAGAGCCTGTCGAGTACGACTTGTGTGTGTGTGTTTCCGGGACAAATACCTTACTCTCTTATGTCTTGCTTCCTCCAGCAAATAGTTTTTTGCCTCCGTTAAGGAACGAGCTCTAAGTTCAGGGACAAGAGATCCTGCCGGACACTTTGCGGAGACCCCCGGGTCGGGTAGTTCAAGTGATTTTTTTGCGTACAGATCCGCTCTTTCATTACCCAGGATGTTCTTATGTGCCGGGATCCAGACAAACTGAACCTGCACACTTTGGGCAGCAAGCGCGCAAACTAGAGATTTTATCTTGTAGATTATAGTGGAGTGAGTGCCTCTGGGATCCGAGGATGCCAGGCAGTCAAGAACACTAAGTGAATCTGTAGCAATATATGAGAGATTGAACCTGAATTCACTGATGTACTCAAGGGCACAGAGGGCGGTCTGTGCCTCAGCATTGAATACAGTAGAATGGTTGTTTATTCTTTCATAATGAGCAAGCTCAGGGTGATCAGAATAGACTGCATACCCTACCGCTGCAACACGGTCGCACCGGGATGGGAGTTTAGAGCCATCTGTATAAAAGACGTGTTCGGCACCGACTTTGTTAAGAAACTTGGACCGCTCAAGGTGAGGTGAGGGGGCGGACCTGATCGTTAGTCCGATATCCAAGACAACGGGACATTTGTAATATCGTGTGAAGAACGGGAAGGACAGTAGACCAGGTAGCGCACTGGACTCAACCTGCTGTGCCAGGGGGGAGATTTCTTTGAACACATCAAATAAATCAAAGTTGTTATCCTCGCAAATCGGGCTCCACTGATGTATGAACCCACCGAGCATCGTATTCAACTGATGTCCCGAACGTGAAGCTACCCGAGTAGCATACTTGCTGGTCAGGTATCTTTGTCTACATGAAAGAGGTTGTTCATTAACTAAGTCGAGTAGGACGTTAGTGGGTGTTGTACGCATTAAACCAGCCGCTACGCGAATGCAAGCAAACTGAAGTCTGCTGAGTGTTAGACGATCTCTTTGTTGTAGAGATGACACAACCTGGCACCCCCAGTCGAGGACTGAGCGTACCAGTCCTCTATACGCCACTAAAAGAACTCTGGGGTGGGCACCCCACTTTATCCCCGCAATGGCTTTAAGTATGTTAATACGCGGAAGCACGCGTTTGCGGGTCTCGGTTATGTGCCTCCTCCACCGCAGGGAGTAGTCTATATACACACCTAAAAACTTGACACACCAAGCTATTTGTATGCCAAAGCCATTTAGAGAGATCTTAATGTTGTTTTTATTGATCATCTACTTGGTGTTTCTCAAAGAGTTGAGAGAATAGAAAGACGCGACGGACTTTTCCGGAGATAACTTTAGGCCTAGGTCTTTGAGATGAGAGTTGAGATTACCAAGGGAAATATTAAGTTGGTGTGCTACATACCTGATTGAAGGGTGAGAGCAATATATGACGATATCGTCGGCGTACATTAGGATTTTTACCGGGAGTGGTAAACACATTTTCACGAACGACAGATAAATATTGAAGAGTATTGGGCTGAGGACGGAGCCCTGGGGCACTCCTCTTGTTGTCCGTCGACTTTGAAGGGGAATACCAGAGATATAGCCGTCTAGGTTCCTGGTCGAAATTACCGATGAGATAAAACTAATTAATTTTTCGGGAAACCCTAACCGGGAAAGCATTGAAAGCAACACCGAAGAAATCACATTATCAAAGGCGCCTTCGATGTCCAGGAAAACCGCGCCTGTGACCTGGCGGTTATTATTAGCTGCTTTAATGTTTGATACAAAAATAGAAATATTATCGATACACGATAGACTCCGTCTAAAGCCAAATTGAAATGGAGGGATTATATTGTTATTCTCTATGCACCATTCCATTCTACATTGAATAATCTTTTCTAACAGCTTAAGTAGGTTATTGGCGAGAGAGATGGAGCGATAAGATCCTTTCTTTCCCGGTTTAGGGATAAAAACGACAAAATAATTTTTCCATTGTTCAGGAAACGTTTGTTTGTCCAGCATTATGTTAAATAGCTTGTGAACAATTAAATGAAGTTCATTAGGGAAATGTGATATGACATTATTGGAGATCATATCTGGACCAGGTGCGGATTTGATCTTTAAAGACTCGACCGCCGAGAGGTATTCCACGTCCCTAATGGGAGACTCGAGAACAGAACTGTCTACTGTACTCTCCAACCTAGGGATACTATAAGGTAAGTCTGAATGGAAATTTGTAATGGGTGGTTGGAGAGGAGCGATTTTATCGAATGATTTATGGAAACCTTCGATGTCAATGTTACTTTTATTGCTGTCCCCGCGTGAATAATTTCTGGAGTGCGAAAAGGCTTTAACTGTGTTCCATACAGAACCAATGTCCGAATGAACATGGAGTTCACCACAAAACGCCTTAAACGCGTCTTTTTTCTTTTTGCGGAGAAAGCGAGTAACCTCCTTTGAGATTTCAGTATACACAGATAGGTTCTGAAGGCAGGGATGCCTTTTGAAAGAAGTAAATGCTTCTCTTTTCCTTTTAACTTCCTGGGAGCATGACTCATCCCACCAGGGTGTCGGGGGCTTCCGAGAGGGATTAGCTGACGAGATGACCTTAGCGCCGGAGTTCTCGAGGGCAGCAACAATTGACTGGATAAGATGATCATACGTTTCTTCTACGCTTATAACGGAGACCGGCCTATCAACTTCAGGTGCAAGAGTTTGTGCAATATCCACACAAGCCCGACGGAAGAGATCCCAATCTACGTTCTTGACAGATATAAACAGGCGGCAAGGTATAGTGCCGTCAAACCTATCACATATTGCGATGTAAACAGGAAAGTGGTCACTACCGTAGTTAAAGTCGTCCACGTACCACCTGCAGTCAAGAGCTAAGCTCCGGGAGACAAGTGTGAGATCCAGGGTGGACTGTATCGAAAGATCAGACGATGTCCACGTACGTTCTCCGGTATTTAAGATATTCCAGCTTGAGTTAACAATTGCCTGTTCGAGTTTTTTCCCTTCATTGTTATAATGCGTGGGGGAGTTGCTCCACAACGGGCTTTTCCCATTGAAGTCACCGCAAATTATGGATGGCTCATACTTCGAGCAGATTTGGAGAAATGAAGTCCAGAAATTAACATCAGTGTAATTGCAAGACCACCGAGGAGGGTTATAAACAGAGAAAATATGTAAGAATTTGCTATTAGGCAGGTGTGCTTTGATTGCAATTATTTCAACTTGGTTGTTTTGGCAAATATCTATAATATCATTGTCACGTAATAATTGGAATTTAATGTGCTTTGCTACTACAATTGTTACTCCTCCACCTTGACGGTCTCGGTCGGTCGAAACGATTTCATGGTTTGGAAAGGTAACTAATGACCTATGGTCTAGATGTGTTTCGCAAAGGGCCGCAATTTGAACATTACCCTCTTGAATTAAATGCTTGAATATATCTAACCTGCGAGGCAAGGAACGGCAGTTCCATTGCATAATGTTCAAGCTTTTCGTAGGAGCCATCTTTTTCGTACGACAACCACACAAAGAGAACAGATAAGGGCAAGAGGGATTTAGGTTATAAAGACACAATCAGCGTAACTTTATGTATTACAGAATAACAGAATTGGTAATTGTTTCTACAGCTAGTTTTAAGACTGTTTCAAGCTCTGAGTCAGAAAGGTTGATAATTTGTTTACTCATGAGAGTATTGCGGAGGTGTGGTATTAGATTTTTTAATGGAAAAGAAGGTGTTTCTATACTTCTAGAAGAATCTCTGAAATTTGTATGAATTCCGGAGTGTGGTTTACTTTTGTTTTTTGTGTCTTTATTACCGGTAGGATTTGCGGCTGAGGAGCCACAAAATGTACCACAAGGGATACCTAAAGACAAGGAGTAAGCGGGCGTCGCAGACTCCGAGTGAGTCACCAGCCCCTTGCGCACAACCGACCGAGCAGCCGCGGTAGCTAGCACAGCATTGCTGGGAGGCAGTGCCCCACTGTCAGCCCCTCGACGGTCGGGCGGACGATCAAGATCCGGCCTACGCCCATCTCCCCCTGGCCCTGACGAAGCAGTAAACTTGAAAACCTCACCTGGAATGTACTCACCGAAAGTCGGCAAAGGAACTGACGGGGTCTTGTTCCAAGCGGTGACAGATTCACCTCCTCTATCGAAGAGCACGGACGCCTCTTTAAACGAAAGGTCCTTTGTCGCCATCAACTTGTGTATATCTCTTTGCCTTACATAAGCGTGACACTTTGAGTCAGAGGCTTGATGTTTGTAATCCTTGTGTTTAATTCTAATGCAATTAATGCATTCAAATACGTCACTTAAGCAGTCTGACTTGGAGTGTCCTGATTTTCCGCAGCGTTCGCAGAACTGTTTATCAGAAGANGTTTGTTTGCACGAGGAAGCTGTATGTCCTAGGCGCTGACAGAAACTGCAGCGCCGGACCTTATATACATATGGGTGTAGGAAAAACCTTTTACCCATATATATGCACGATGTGGGTACAATTTTGGTCCTGAAACGTAAGAGAAAGCTGTTAGTGTTGACCAGGACCGGTGGTGAGTCATCACCACTGTTTACCCTGCGTTGAAGTCTTACAGCCTCAAACGGTGGGATCCATGAGGACCCCCACCCCGGAGGCAGCCTAATGTTGGAAAGTACGTCCTCCACGGTGTCATCATCATCCACCCTCCTGAGAAGGCACTGTCTAACGACTTTGAAACTTGGAACGTAAGCAAGCCAGTAACCGGAGGGTGTAATATTTTCGCACACGGTAGGGAAGAGATCTATGAACTTATTTGCCTCCTTCCAGGAGGAGAATATCACCGAAAACTTATTTTTCCCAATTGTTTTCAGGTCATACGCATTTTTAAAAGGTTCGTATAATAGTTTGTTGAGTCTTTTCCCAATGTGCCTAGAACACTCAATGCACTGGTCGACGGTTTGTTACTATTTGAGTCTAGTTTTCCAGGCCCAGTGGTATCTCCAAGATAGACGCAATCTATGTGAACGAGATACGGTCCCGTCGATTCTGGTTGATATCTATTTAGAGCGAGAGCCCTCTGAGTTTCTGTTATCGAGGAGTAAGCTTTTTTTGGAGAAATCGAATCTTCTACTACATGTCTTTTCTTAGCGCGACCGAAGGGGGGGAAGTCTCACCGGAAGGGCGAGGTACCTGAGAATCACCCCCCACAGGGCTTTTATAGGTTAACCCACCCGCAGCGCCCCGGGAATCCCCAACAGGCCCGGGATCGAGATTCGGCGGCGCCGACACATCGGCCATTTCCACCTCTACGTTAGAAGTGGTTTTTGGCAT
This sequence comes from Pseudomyrmex gracilis, assembly GCF_002006095.1. Classification (NCBI taxonomy): domain Eukaryota; kingdom Metazoa; phylum Arthropoda; class Insecta; order Hymenoptera; family Formicidae; genus Pseudomyrmex; species Pseudomyrmex gracilis. The sequence goes on from NW_018022077.1 coordinate 13,568, forward strand.
ACTAAAAGCCACAGTACTTAGTCTGGACCCGTATAAGTCAGTAACTAGAGAGTGTAATATTTGGCGGGAAACCGCCGAGCGAGGTTACACCCAACTCAAGACCACAAGGTGTCTATATGCAGGATATATCTATCCGCGGGTAGCAGAAAGGGTGCTATACTTACAGAGCAAGCTATAAATTACCCGAAAAGCAGTCAGGAATAGGATAAAAGAGAGGAATTGCAAGTTAAGCGCTCTGTCGATGCAGTACGTCCGCAGTCTCAGGCACGAATCTCTAAAACGCGACTTGGAGAGATAGGACAAAGGGACTCTAACATAGATCTGATTTGGACAAGAGACACAATAGCCTACCTGGTAGAATATAAAAAAGGTAGAGATACATGGGGATCAGACCACTTCCCACTAGAAATCGAAATATGAGTAGAATGTCAAGAATATAGAAAACGGACGAACAGAATTACAACCAAAAAAACAGACTGGAGTGAATATAAAGAGATACTAGAAAGCAGAATAGAAATTGCTGAAAATCTAGAATGGAGAATAGAAGATAGACAAAAAAACTATGATGTAATGTGTGAAGAAATAAGAGAAGCAGCAAAACTAGCATCAGGCAAAAGTGATTGGAAACAAAAAGAAAAGGAAAGAGAGGAAAGTAGGTAGGGAAAAAAGTAAAAAGAAAAAAGAACCCATGCTACTGGTGGGATGAAGAATGCAAGACAGCAATAGATAATAGAAGATGTAAACAAAACGATCACAAAAAGAGAGAACGATAGCAAGCTTGATAGCATTCAAAAAAGCTGGAGCAGAAGCAAGAAAGATAATAAGAAACAAGGAGAGAAGGGTTTAAAAAGTTTGTAATATTAATAAACAAAAACACAGGTATGAGATACGTGTGGAACAAAATAAGAACACTAAGGAAACCAACACAAACAATAGACTGGAATAAATGGCAAAATAAAGACAGAGATAAGGAGATACTAGAAAACATTGAGAAACTAGCACTTGCATAGACAGAACAAAGAAGAACAGCTAGAAAGAGAAGAGGAGGAGGAGGAAGATAATGGAGGAGAAAGAGAGAAAGCGTTAGAAACAGAATTCGGAAGAATTGAACTAGAAAGAGCGTTAAGGAGAACAAAGAGTAAGTCAGCTCTCGGAAGAGATAGTATAGAATATAAGATGATTAAGGAACTCCTAGAAGAATGGAAGAAAAAACTACTAGACCTGTACAATAAAATATTTGAAGACGGAATAATACCAAAGCAATAGAGAGAATATCAGGTAATATTTATAGATAAGCCAGGCAAGGAAAAAGTACAACCGATATCATTATCATTGTGCATAGGAAAGGTTATGGAGAGACTGGTAAACGAAAGACTAACGTGGTGGACAGAGAAGAACCAAATAATACATAAGACGCATAGAAGATTTAGAAAAGGAAGGACATGTGCAGAAAACTTATTTGATCTTAAGACGTTTATAGACGAAAATGGAGAAAACAAATGCAGGACTCTAGCGGCTTTTCTGGATGTGTCGGCGGCCTATGATAACGTGCTGGGGCACATTTGTATAAATAAGCTAAAAGAATACAAATGCCCAAAAAAGATCACAGGTTTCGTACAAAAATGGTTTCAGGAAAGAGAGGTGGAGTTTATCACAGGAACAGGAGACAAAATATACAGGAAAGTATGGAAAGGGCTACCCCAGGGGGCAGTGCTAAGCCCGGTACTATACTCAATATACACAAGAGATATAGTGAGTGAAATAAAAGAAGGAGTACAAGTAAGACAGTTTGCGGATGATATAGCAATCTACACGGATATGAAAGATACGGAAAAGGCAAAGGAAAAGATAGAAAAAAGCGTGGAAACGGTAATGAATAAACTGAGACAGTTAGGACTGGACCTACAGCCAGAAAAGACAGCACTAATAGAATTTGGAAAACCTGAAGGAAAAAGAAAAAGAATACAATTAAAAATAAAAGACACAATAATTGAAAGCCAGAAAGAAGCAACCTTTCTAGGAATATTAATGGATGAGGAAGGAAATATGGAAGGACAAGCTAACAGAGTCAAGAAAAGGGTTCTTATGGCAAACAGAGTAATTAAAATGTGCAATAAAGTCAACACAGGAATGGATGTAAACACGGCCATAATGTACAAGAGCCTGGTAAGATCGGTTATGGACTATGCAGTATTTATATATTATCCTAGAGTGAAAAAGACAGCTTATAAAATTGAACAAGCGCAGTACGCTGGAATAGAACAGCAATGGGGTACAGAAACAGCATCCCGACAAATGTGATGATTGGAGAAAGTAAGGTGATGTTGATGAAACACAGAGCAGAACTGCTAGCAGTCAACTTTCTAGTTAAAAAGATGGTAGTAGAAAGAGAAGAAACTAAAAGAACAATGGACAGACTAAGCAGAAGAGAAAGACAAGAATTAATGAGAAACTCAAACAAAAAAGGCAGTGTCCTATACAAAGCATGGGAAAAGCTAAAAAAGTACACAGAAGACATATGGACGGGGGGATACGAGATTTTTAAAACCAACTATGAAACATGGAATTTCAAAGTACAAAAGGAAATGGAAATAGGAACCTGGAGAAAGTTAAAAAAAATATCGGATGAAGAAATGAAAACAAGAATAAGGAAAAAATACAAACGAGAAGGATGGAAACAAACGTTTGTTTATACCGATGGATCAAAGAAGAAAGAAGGTCAGTACACAGGAGCAGCGGTGATATGGCCAGAGGAAGAGTGCAATGCTAACTTTACAACACCAAAAGAACTGACAGTTTACTCGGTAGAAGCAATAGCGGTGCTGGAAGCATTGGTAAAGGTAGAAGAAATAAATATAACAAAATACCAGGGGGAGAAAATGCAAGTGTTCATCTGCAGCGACTCGGAAAGTGTGATAAAGGCAGTAACAAACTGTGATATATCGGTGCATAAAAACCCTTATGTAGTACAAATTAGACATAAGATAGATAAGTTAAGTAAGTTAGGAATAGAGATGCTAATGGTGTGGACACCAGCACACGTGGGGGTGAAAGAAAACGAAGAGGCCGATAGACTGGCGAAGGAGGCGACAGAAGAAAGCACAACAAATAGGAAAAAATATAAAGTATCAGGAAGTGACATTAAGGAAGAAATAGTGAAAAAGCTGAGGCAGGACACGGAAAAGGAAATTATGAAGGAGGCTGAAATAAAGGGACAAAAATATTTCAGAGAATTTTTCATCAAGGAGAAAGCCATCCATGGTTCGCCAATAGGAACGACATGAGAAGATTAACAACGTTTATAAATAGACTTAGAGCAAACCACTTTAATGTAGGGGAATCTCTAGCACGGAAAAATTATATAGACACACCAAGGTGTCAAAGTGGAGCGGAGGTGGAAACTATAAACCACCTACTCTTTGGATGCGTAAGATATGACAAACAAAGAATAGAGTTCAGAGAGACATTGGATAGACTAGGATCAAGCTATCCATTCGACATATGGAAGTGGTTGAGAGAGGAAGAGTGGAAGGCGCTGAGTGCAGCATATAAGTTCTTAAGAATAGTGAACAGGATAGTGTAAAAACGTGCAAAAGTAACCAGAGGTTAGGAGAGGACAAGAGTGCTCGTAAAAATCGATAACTCGGTTAACGGGCACGTTAAAAATACCTCATAAAAAAATATCATGTACCTACTGTCTTTTTAATGAGAGAAAGGTCCGCGCCGTCCGCGGTCTGTTCTTCTTTGCATATATGCACGCCCCTGCACGTGAGGAGCAAAAGCCAGTCTGAGACAACTTGGATGAAACGCGATACTAGGAATTTTTTATTATAGGTGCTACATCACTGGGGAAAAGGAGTAAAAAGAACAGGTGTAATAAAGTTGGAGAGTGGTTACAACTTCTGCAGGAAAGATTTATATGCTGATGTTGGTAGTGTTGACGAACGAAAGGAAAGCGTACATAGCGCGAAAACATTTGGAAAAGGCGACCTCCTCTACACAGTAGGGAAGGCTAAAGCCATTATGAAATAGGTCAATGATTAGCTTATCAGACTGAGTTTTGTACATAGGACATTGAAAGAAAACATGGTTAATGTCTTGTGTTGGATGACCGCATGAGCACTCCGAGGAGGCCACTATGCCCTTTTCCTTTAAGTGAGCATTGACTGCTGTATGATGTGAGCGCACTATAGACACAAGTGTGACTAAGGGACGAGGTAGAATTTTCTTTTTCTTTACTTTGCTGAACCATGGCTTACCCAAGGGTACGGGCTTTTTCTGGAAGTACACAGCTCCCTTTACGGTTGCTTCGTCGAGAAGATGTCTCCTGGCTCTGTCTAACACGTCCAACTGAAGAGCGGGGAATAGCGAGGAGACATCCAGTTCGCCTTCAGAGCGAAGTTCAGAGAGGGTCAAAGAGAGTTTAGCGTACTTATCTGCCCTTTCGTTGCCACTCACGCTGCAGTGTCCAGGCCCGGCGAAGTAAATTTTTTACATGTGTGGTGTGATTCACAGAAAAGACTGAATTGATAATTTTAGAAGAAGTAGTTATAAGGAATTCATATATAAAAAATATACATTCTACATAGGTTAACCTTTTTTTTTTTTTTTTTTACTTAGTTATATTGCACTGTTCACTGAAAATGTAGCTTTTCGAATGTGATTTTTGCATATAAATTCATTAACTAGTTGTTCTAAATCTATTAAATCAGCCTCTTCTTTATACAAATGTATTATAGCAACGCTATTTAATCGATTTTGAAGCATTGTCGAACGTAAGTAATTTTTTAATCGGTTTAACGCAGAAAACGACCGCTCGCAAGTACAAGTTGATACAGGTATAACAAGTAGTAGTTTTATTAGTTTTACAAACTCTACCGCGATGCTTAAAAGTGACAAGTTACTTTTTATAAAGTTAATCACATCCTTCAAACTGTTGACTTTTACTTTGCGATCACGCATTATGTCAAAACATATCTCGCGATGTAATTCTAATCTCTTGGATTCAAAATGATCTTCTTTATCAGTATTATAAAAATTTATTATAAACATATTGTCGGACTCGTTACCAATTATATAACGCTCACATTTTCTTACAAACGACAGTGCTTCGTTTTCAAATCTATCTTTCAGAGAACAAAGAGTCTGATCTATAATTTCAAAAAACATTTTTCGATATTTATCTTTTGATTGCTGAAAATGAACTTCAGTATCGGAATTTTGAAATTCATACCGTTTAGGTATCTTTCTTGGCCTTTTAATTTCTGGCTCTTTAATCCCAAATTCTGTTTTTTTTACATTAATGTTATCCCATAGAGATT
>NW_018022077.1:19299-27960 GCF_002006095.1 Pseudomyrmex gracilis
AAAAAGATTTTTAACAGATTATGCTATGATTTTCTATAGCTGAGAGAACGTATGAGATATGCTTGTTTTCTTATTTATTGTATACTTTTTAAGAAAAGCATTTTTAATATTTATTTTAAAAGATATAATATTGCATATAATATTAAGAAAACCAAGAAAATTACCTTGTAGGGCAGTAAGGTGTCAAATTTCGATTTCCTTCTGATTGTAAGGTTTTAAATTGACATAATCGCTTTGGCGAATCTCTAATGAAATTGATTATTTCTTTCGCAAATCCAATGAAATTTCTTGCTGACGTTACATTTTCTAAAGCATCTTGTACAACTAAATTTAGCGAATGCGCTGAGCAGTGAACATATAAAGCACGTGGTTCAATTTCGAGTATACGTGTCTGTAAGCCCGTTAATTTTCCACTCATGTTAGACGCTCCATCATAACATTGCCCTCTCAAGTTGTTGATGCTTAGATCATATCGGATTAAAACATCTTGTAATATTTTAAATAATGTTTCTGCCTTAGTATCACTTGTCTGATAAAACCCCAAAAATATCTCTTCAATAGTCAGATCTTCCAAAACAATTCTTGCACATAGTGATACTTGCTCTAGTCTAGAATTATCTGAGGTCTCATCCATTAGTATAGAAAATACTTTCGATGACTTAATCAATTTAAGTTTCTCTTTCAAAATTTTATTAGCCATTAATTGTAATATCTCATTAATGACATCGTGATGTAGCCAGGTACTTTTATAACTAGACCTATTTAGCCAAGCATGTAATTCAGTCGAGTCTTCTGCTCTCATTTTTAAAAATTGTTGCAAATTGGAATTTTCATCATTATTGCTTCCACGTACAGNTAATCCTTGTCGAGCTAGAGTACGTATAGTGCTAAATATCTTCAATAACGCTGTTCGAGCCAACATCATCTCACTCTGTTTTTGACTGCTTATGTGTTCAATGACGCTTGTTTTTTTATAATTAGCTAATGCTACTAGAGAGTCCTTATGAAATTTGCTATTATTGTGATTCTTTAGTCTTATAGAGGCGTTTTTCCAAGAACAAAATCCGTTTTTAACAAAAGCGTTTTGAGAATTTTCAGAATGTCTATTTTTTATGTTTGTTAATTGTTTCTCGTTTGCATCAATACAAACGGAACAAAATGCTTTGTTTGAACAAAGTTCTAGCCAGGAATAGGTAGTTTGCCAACGTTTAAAACACTGTGGAACTACTGCTGGACATTGACCTTAAAAATTATGCAAATTTGAGTTGCTTCACATAAATCTTATAGGTGAGTAAGGTGAGAATAAACAATTCGTAAATATAATGCGCAAATAGTATATAAATATTTTCAAATTTAATGTGAAACAATTATGTAAAATTATATTCCAAAATATTTTAAGTATAAATTTTTTATTTCATATTATGAAATCACGTATTTCTTAAAAAATCATTAGCTTTTATAGAATAAAATCTACAGAAAGTCTTTAAAAGTCATATTCTAAAAAATAAAAATAAACTTACTGTTTTGTTGTAAACTTTTTTCTACACACTGATCATTATTTTTATCTGAGGGAAAAATAGAAGTTAAAACATTGTTTTCGTTTATTGTAGTGGAATATGACTCAACGGTTATCATCGTTTTGTCGCTCTCTTCTTCTTTCTTTTCTTTGGGCCTTTTAGACTCCCTAGTAAGATATTTATCCATTGTGTGGCATACACACACCAAGCAGGTGTAGATTCACTACATCTAGCACGTCACGCACACAACAATAAGCCGACTCAATAAGTACGTTAGATACGGTTAGGTTAGGTTCGCTAGCCTGTCGCTCGCATATGTCGAGCCGCACACAGACAAAAATTGCTACGTCACATGTCCGTGTGCTCGACAATGCCGTATACGCACGCGTGACGTCAACGGTTCTCGCGTACAGCTTTGACTGCGTTCCGATATTTACTGCCAGTACTGAAAATCTATATTTCACGTCACATGTGCTATAGATTTCCAGTACTGGCAGTGAATATCGGAACGCAGCCTTTGATTATTGAGATATCGCTCATAAAAAATCTAATTATTTTTTGGATATAGTTCGACTGCTCGACATATGTGGAAATTCCACACAACTCAAATTTACATGTGTGGAGTACTCCCCAATTCCACATACTGATCGCCGCCCCTGGCAGTGTCCAGGGACCCACATCAACACCACCGACACGCCAGCACTTTTTAGTTCCAGTACTAGCTCTTTTATTCGATAGACTAGCGGAGAGTGTGTACTCTTAGGATCGGTTGACCCGGAACAAGAGATCACGCTGAGAGAGTCAGAGGCTATCACAACCTTTGTAAAACCAAAATCTCTTAGGTATTCCAGGGCACAGACAATGCCATGGGCCTCCGCATCAAAGATAGTAGAGTTATTACTTACACGTTCGTAGTGGACGAGTTCGGGATCTTCAGGGACTACAGCGAAACCAACCGCAGGTGATGTCTTATCCGAGCCCGGGGATCGAGACCCGTCGGTGAAAAACACCCTAGAGATGCCGCGGTTTCTAAAGTAGTCACTGAGATATTGTTGTGGGTCTTCGGCCCGACGTGCGAGGAATCCTGTGTCAGTATCCACCTCACATTCAAAGAACCTGACATGGTACGAGAGGGCAAGGCTCTCCGGGAATGAGAACCTTTTAACATCCTTAACAAGGTGTTGAAGTTCTTGGTACATGGAGAAGAGTCCGAACTCATTTTCTGCACAAATAGGTTCCCACGTCCCACAGGTGTCACTCAGTAGCCGTCCCAACGGGTGGCTGGACCTCGCATAGACTCTACATACATACTTACTAACGAGATACTTGTGTCTACACTGTAAGGGTTGTTTGCCAACAATGTCGAGTAACACATTGGTCGGAGTTGTGCTCTATGTGGTCACCACAAACTACCCTAGCACAAGCAAACTGTAAGCGGTCCAACACGATGTTCTCACGTGTATCAAGAGGGAAGGTTACCTGGCAGCCCCATTCTAAGACGGAGCGTACCAGTCCTTTGTACGCAGTTAGCAAGACAGCGGGGTGGGTTCCCCACTTTATCCCTGCCAGTACCTTAAGGATGTTAATGCAAGGAAGAACTCTTTTTCTTGTTTCAGCTACATGTTTTTTCCACAAGAGAGAATAATCGATGTGGACTCCAAGGAACCTTACTGTCTACTCTATGTTTAACTCCACCTATGTGGACATTTACTCCTTTCTTTTTTAAGAGCCACTTCATGTTTCTTAGAGAGCAGAGAGTAAATAGAAGGTGGCTACAGATTTACTAAGTGAGACTTGAAGACTAAGAGATGTTAAGTGGGACTGTACTCGGTTCAGGGCCACATTCAGTTTCTGAGCGACAACCGACACTGAGGGGTTCGAACAGAAGATCACTATGTCGTCGGCGTATATAAGGGCTTTAACGGCTGCAGATAGGCGGGACTTGACCTGTGACACATAAATGTTAAACAGTATGGGACTTAAAACAGATCCTTGAGGAAGTCCTCGACTTGTATTGATAAAATCAACACTTCCCGCAAATGACGATTATTTGGTACAAAATCAGACATTTTCACACAACCAAAAGTATATGACGCCAAAACAAAATCACTAACGTGTCAAAGCGGTTTCTTTACCATATGTCTAAGCTTGGCTCGTGACGTTTTGGATATGTCAAAATCGACCAGCACTTACTGCTGGAGCCATCTATTGACAAACAGCGGGAACTTAGTTGCGCACCTAATATTTTAAAATAATATTAAAGAACTTAGTAATGATTAAGAATCACGATACATAGATTACTCAATAAATTTATTTACAAAGAAATCCCGATCTTTGTGTTACGTTCTGGATCGGGAGAAAGACTTTTCTTTCAAACTTTTCAGACTTTCTGACTTTCACATTTTTATATTTTTGGTACTATATATACACAATATTAACAAAGTATTTTAAATTATAACATTAAAGAACTCAGTAATGGTTCAAAATCATGATACACAGATTACTCAATAAATTTATTTACAAAGAAATCCTGATCTTTGTTTGTATCGGCACTTTTTCCTATATTTTTTTAAACTTTAATATATAAATATGTATAATATACACATATTTATATATAAATACACATATTTACATATAAATATACATGAATAAACTTTCTTCCATAATTTAAACATGTTACGTCGCATTAATTCACTATTAATAATTTAACGCTATAAATACATAATACGTATTAAGATGTTTTACTATTCTCAATAATTTTATGTATTTTTTATAAAACTAAGTCTCAAAAAAGTGTTTCGAGATATTGTCATACGCAAGAACAGCGCGCAACGTCGGTAACGTGCCTCACCTTGTGGCCGGCTTGGTAGTGTTGTGCGCCCATTTTTGTGTTAAAAGTTAAGGTAAGATGAGGCCATTGAGCAATGTAATGAGACATCACTGTCATTGCTCAATGACCTGGGTAAGTTGCAAGAAGGCAGCAGTTCTAGGAAGAACTGCTGGTTGCCACATGGTGCGATACATCGCCGCATTGTCCGAAGTGCAACGCAGCATGTGTCGACAACGGCACTGGTAACTAGCACGGCCGTTGCTAGGACCGGTGGGCCTGCTGAATCAGCGCGATCGATCTACTATAAATCGAACGCGTGGATGAAGCAGAGCGGAGACCGTGATCAGACTGCTAGCTCACTGTGTGGCTCCGCAAGCCGGAGAGATTACCACAGTGAGGAACAGCCATGTAAGAAACAAAAGGAACGTTGTAATCGGAGCAATAAAGATAAGAATACAAGTTCGTGATCAGAACTTCATCTTTACCACCCGACCTTCCTCGACTTCCAACAAATTTTGGTGGCAGCGGTGGGATCTCTCAATCCGTGTGTCAAGGACGGGACTCTGCAAGAGATTCCGGTTGGATCAAGGAAAAAGACACTGGGTGAGAAGAAAAAAACAGAGAACGAGAACGGTAGAGTTCAAGCTTAAAATAGGGGTATATTTAAAATAAAAAATATATAAAACATATATATCAGTGTAAAATATATATGGAAAAACCCCCGTTCCGGTCTGGAGTACTGATCCTGAAACAAAAAAAAAGCAGTCGTTAAAAGAGTGTCTTGCGAACTACGGGTTCAAGAGAGAAAGAAAGACACCGCGAACTCACAGTCTCGAGTTACACGGCAACACTGACCTAACGCAAGCCAAGCGACGGGCAGTGACACAAGGCGGAGATAAGAAAGCGGCCGGATTGCAGTAGCAGAACGAAAAACAAAATCTACCGCCGGGTAATTCCGGAAGCAGCAAGCGACAAGCAGACAAGCAGCTGAGACAGAAGGGCCAGGAAGGGCACCGAGGAACCAGCTAAGGATAGCCGAAAAAGTGACAAGGTAGTCAACGCAAGCAAGGCAGCGGTAGCAGCGAAGCAGCGGTAGCAGAGAAGCAGCGAGACAACAGACCAACAAAGCGGCGAGGCAGCGGCAGCGGCGGCGCGAGGAAAGCTGAGTCAGCAACACCACGCAGATACGACTCTCGTAAGCGGAATTAGGTCAATTACTGTAAGTCGAATAAATTTTGTAAAAGCGAGCTAAAACATATGTTCGGTAACTGGCGTTTGCAACAACGCGGCGAACAATCCGAGCGAGTAGCGCGGTCGCTACGAAGTATAGTACCGGTACGGGAACCGAAAACCGCACCGGCGGCGCTTTATCAAGAAGCAGAAATAAATAGGCAGGATAGGAATTTGAGTCCGAATGTAATTGTAGAAAGAGAATTTCCGTTCGATTTAGACGGTAGTATAGCCGGTCATTTACAAAGTGTAATAAATCGCGGTAGAGTTGAAAATAGTGGAACTTCGGGCAGTGGTACTCAGAGGTCTTCTTTAGTTTCATACGAGAGCGAGTTGTTTTACACAAGACAGCGGGCCGAAATGAATAACGAAAGTATGGATCAAAAATTTGACGAACAAAATATAAACCGGGCTCGCGAAGAAGTGGAACGCGAAATTTCCCGAATGCGAAACGAGTTGACTGCGGGCGGCACCGCGGGGCGCGGGGCCGCGGGAGCAAGTGGGCAAGGTTACAACCCCACTGACACAATGCTACATCAGGTTATGCGGTCATTAGAAATGATAAGTTCGCGAATAGACGCGGTGGACCGGCGGATGACGGAACTCCGCGAGACACACGGGCGCGGGACGGGTGTGTCGATGACGCGACACGTGTACAGACGTCCGAGCGAACAGCTAGACGTAACGTGCGGCACCGCCGTGTTGTATAATGGAAGTCTAAAGTTAAAAGACGTGGTCGGAATGATACCGACGTTTACTAGGAAATCATCCGAGCAAGTTCGAGAATTTTTGAATGCATGCGAGTACGCAAAGGGAATGGTCAACCCTGCGGAGGAACCCGCTCTTTTGCAAGCAGTATTGCGAACCAAGCTGAAAGGGCAAGCATTGATTGATTTTGAAACGAAGGATATTTGCGATTTTGGACAGTTAAAGGCAGAAATAGAAGCTACGTATTCTGCAAAGCAAAGCGCTACACAATTACAAATAGAGTTTAACACATTGCGACAAAAGAGTAGTGAAAGCGCACAAATTTACGGTCAAAGAGTAAATCAAACGGCCATGGAGTTGTACGAATCTATGGAAAGCAAAAGGCACACCATGGAAGAGAAACGTATAATTATGAACACTATTAAAGGGCAAGCGTTGCAACAGTTCCAAATAGGTTTAAGGAGTGACGTTAGGTTAATAATAAGGTCACGCAACTATGGAAAGTTGCAAGAAGCTATAAACGCAGCAAGCTCTGAGGAGAAGGTGGCGGTGCCACAAAGCAGCCACGGCGGAAATTTTGCAGTGAAGCAAAACATGGGAAAAAGTTATGAAAAAAACGCGTGCTACAAGTGCGGAAAGATCGGGCACTACGGAAGGGAGTGTCGGTCTAGCAGAACAGCATTGCCTAAACCGAGCAGTGGCAAAGTAAACGCTGTGGACAAAACGTGCAGTTATTGCAAAAAAGCAAGGCATATCAAAGAAAATTGCTGGTCACTGAAAGGCAGGAAAAATAAAAAAAGAGCTGTAAAAGCCATATGTGCGGCAAAAGACAGGAAAAAGAAAAGCCGAAGTGACAATAGCGAGTCATCGAGTGACNAANAGGACAACNGAAAAGAAAAGAAAAAAACCGTGTCAGTAGCAGANCTACAGGTAGCCGAGCTAAATGCTGCGCAAGCAGTTTTGGACTTAGTCACTGTACCGATGAGAGAAGCAAAGAAAGGCGAAGTAGAATTGCTTTATGACACTGGAGCTACAGTGTCATTGATTAAAAAGAAATATTTAAAAGAGAAAACGCCAGCCGAGAAGACGAGCATGAAACTGACAGGCGTTACAGGGCATCAAGCAAGCGTCATAGGGAAAATCACAGCAACCATACGGCTAAAAGACAAAAATATTAAGCATCCGGTTTATGTTGTGAGAGACGATTTCCCGGTTAGCTATCAGGACATTTTAGGAAATGACTTTATGAAAAAGCACAATGCCAAGCCGGATTACAAAGCAAGAAAACTCTCGCTGGGGAAAAATATATTGCAGTTGCGCTCATATAAAAATGTAAAATTGCAACCTTGTAGCGAAACAATCGTGCAAGCTGTTGTTACGTCATAGGCTTACGGTAACGGTCGGGCCCTTGAGGAGTGACGCAACCGACACACGACACTTATGTGTCAACTCCCGGCACAGTGACCCAGAGAGACTCGAGCGTCAAGTGCGCGGGTCGAGCGAGATTTCGGTTTCGTAAACAAGCCAACGAGTGTTTCTCGCTATAGCTTGTTCACCGGCGTCCCGCTCGTCGGTTCCTTTTTCGAGTCTTAGATACGAATCTAAATTACTCGGGACGGAACCAGGCGATCGATTGAGAGATGACAGGAATAGGAGCGATTAAGCGAGGTCTATGATTAAATTAACTCAAGCCACCTTTTTATTACATAAATGTTTATAACCTTGTTTATTTACTTATCATATTTAATTTTACTTACGATTTGTTTACTATTTGTGATATTGTGCGGTTGTTACATTTATAAAATATCGTGAAAATGAGAGGAATCGTAAAAGCGCGTGTGTGAGTGTGTGGGACTCAGTCAATGGTTATTTCTATATATTTCCTCACTGTGGAAGATGATGGTGGATAAAATCTATAGAAATAAAAAACAGGGACTTCGCGGATTTCTGGAATTCCAGGGAACTTTACTAATATTTTATAATCACGAGGAAGGGTGGATATCGCATGACGGAGGGAATTCGGGAATTTTCTACGTAGGTCGAGAATTCTATCTGTTGAAGAAGGAGGGGAATCGGCAACAGGGAAGGAATCTGCTAATGTGACATAATGTGCAAGGTCAGGAGGCAGAGAATCGTCATCATCGTCGGAGAGGACCTCGTGGTCAGAAGAAGCTGGTGACGAAGGGGAAGGAGAGTTCTGTCGAAGAGGGGTGGAAGATTTATGTACGTCAGAAGGTTCGTCGGGAGGAACGGGAGAATATGATGGAGATTCTAAGAGAGAGGGAGAAGGAGAGCGAGGGGGAGACTGAGTCCGGTGTGTTGAGGTGTGTGTGTCATTACTACTTTCTATTATGTCAGGACTGCTATTTTTTGTAA
>NW_018022078.1:0-1789 GCF_002006095.1 Pseudomyrmex gracilis
CTGTTAGGCCACCGAGGCACTTGGAGTTAGTCTCGCAACATTCCATATATATCGAAGATACTGTTATTTCTTAATAACGCTTTCTTCGGCCAGCGTAATCGTAATAATTAATAAAGACTTAAGGCTCGTGAAATTTAAACCAATGAATGAATATAAGGCCTGAGAACACCTTGAGAACGGCTCGTAAGGCCTTATATTCATTCATTGGTTTAAATTTCACAAGCCTTAAGTCTTTATTAAAAAATAAACAACAAAAAACATGATAAAAACAAAACTAAACCAAACAAGAACAAAAAAATGAAAAAAAAAAAAAAAGATTGGAGCCACAATATCTATCTACGTCCCTGCCATTAGCAGGGTAACGCTGAAGAAGAGTCATACAGCCCCAAAAATTTACTGTACTCAAAAACTAATTTCACTATCGGTTTTAGTAACCTCACAAACCTAAAAAAACGGATTTGTAAACAAAATAAAAATTTTTAATTTTCTCCGGTCCAATACGCTGCCGGAGGGTCTATATATAGACCCTACCTATGATCGCAACTTTATATAAGTTATATAAAAGATACAGCCACAAAATTTGGGAATTTTCTAAGGGACATAATGCTCTTCAAATCTCGGCAGCGTAAAGGTTAACAAAGATAACAAACTGTAACAAAGCAAAATGGTACATGTGAATCCTGCGAATGTTATTAATATGTTAATTGTTTCATTTCAAATTTCACAAACATCTGTAAATAATAAAAAAATTGAATTACATAATATTATAAAGGATATTATACAAAATGCAATGGATGACTTATCATTGCTATGCAGACCAACACTACATTAGAATTCGAGAATTATTGAGATGCAAATATATGTGATTCAGAATTTACTGGAGCAGACGAAGTAGAAGAACTTAAAGAAAGTGATGAAAATGAAGAAGAAATTTTGTACATCAGAAAGAGAAATATAAAAGAAGAGCTGTTGAGTTCTGGAAAAGTGGAAAAAAGGGACATTACACTTTATTAACAGTACAACGTTGTATTAGAAAGGTAACATCTTTGTCGCAGCTGTATAGATGGGATCAATCTCTACAAAAAAGTGGTACTCATAGACACAAACTAGTAGATATTTCTACATATGTCTTGGAAAAGTTTAAAGACGCTAACGACAACAATAAAATTATTCATGATTTAGATCTACAACGATGGGCGCTAGAAGCAAAATAACAAATTAATCTTTCTCATTTTACAACAGGAGCAACATGAGTATTACATTGTAAAAGAAAACACGTGATTGTGTCAAGAAAAATAACAAAATTTATAAACCATTCATCAAAGACAAATTAAGAACAATTACAAATTGAACAAAATATATATATAGGGTCTTACGAGCCGATCGTAGGATGTTTGTGCGGAAATATGCATGTATATATATATAACTCTAAGGAACAAAATATAAAGTGTGTAATACTCTAAAAACTTACTTTTTCAAAAAAAGTAAAAACAGGCGCCAAGTACACGCACAACACGCATTGTATTTAAATTAAATTATTTTTTTATTTATACTCCAAAAACATTCTTTCTCTAAAAACCCGTTTTACAAAAAAAGTTATATCACGAAGTAGCACCAAGTAAATTTTGTACGTTACTTTTGTACATTATACATAACTACTTTGTTATGTTCCCCACAAGGTGGAGGAAATCCGCCCGAGATACATTATTATCCTAATCTAAGTATACGTAACTACATTGTTAAGTTTTCGTTACGGAAAAAATTTTGAAAGAAAGAATTGTCTGGGCCT
>NW_018022078.1:2027-9049 GCF_002006095.1 Pseudomyrmex gracilis
AAACTAACAAGTAGACCCAGCAAAACTTTACTTTTCGTAAAAAACAAAAAAAAAAAAAAAAAAAAATTGTGTCAAAATAAAAAATATTTAATGCAAAAAAACTTGGCGCGACTGCACCTCAAATATAATAAACTAAAATTTTTATATGCACGGCAGTCTGATACTTACATGTGCACATGTAAGATATGTCTGTCTGTAGATAAATTTTTGGTGCAGCCGCGTCAAGTTTTTTTGCATTAAATATTTGTTATTTTGACAAAATTTTTTCTTTTTCTTTTTTTTCCCTCGGATTTTCCCCACCTTGTCGTGGTGCCCGAGCTAAGAGGAGCGTTGATCCGAGGGGCTATGTTGGCGGGGACTCTTTGAGTCCTCGGCAGGGTCACCCATGCCAGACAGGCCCTCGGGGAGCTCCTGAACTAAGAGGGGAAATAGAGGAAGGAAAACCTCGAACAAAAACCGGGGGTTCTCAGCCCTGCTTAGTCCCCTATGCAGGGGCATCTGGGATAGAAGAGTAAACTCTGACTTCAAATCCGGGGCGTCCGACTCTGTCAGCTACGGCGCAATCGGACTAAGAGAGTAAACTCTGACTTCAAATCCGGAGTGTCCAGCTCCAAGAGGCGCTTTCGGGTCGGCCACTGGACTAGGGGAAAGAAAACCCTGACTTCAAATCCGGGCAGGACGAGCTCGTTACCTTTGGTCGGAAACTGTCCTAGGTCAGGTTTAACACCGATATAAAACCGCTTCTTTTCAACCCATGGGATGAGTAAAAAGAAACAAGTAGACTTACCGGACCAGGTCAACCGGACGGCCAGGTCCCGGCGTGGGGGGGCTAGTGTCCCGGGTGCCCCCGCATCGTCATCCAACGACGGGTGGGTGGAAGAGTGCACCGCAGGCTCTTCCACTTACACTGCGTCTGCGAAGACGGACGAGGAGCGTCCGTTTCGCCCAAGGGGACATGCGGCCCCTTGGAAGGCAATGAGGAGGGAGGAATCGAGTGAGTCAATCTTCTCCCTGGACTCCACGATCTCCACGGAGTCGTTGGAGGCATCCCTGCCGAGGGCGTCGGATGTAGACATGGGCTCATCCGGTGACGAGTCTGTGTCTCGTATCCCGACCACCGACGAGGCAATCGCGGCTTATGTTGCTGAGAAGGTGGCGCAGCCAGGACGCCGTGAGCGTCCACCGACTCACGGCATGTTTGTCGGCCTGGAGAAGGTCAGAGACCAGATTCGCAAGGCAAAACTGGAAAAGAAGGAGCGCGCCTTAGACAAAGTGCGTCAGCAGGCGTACGCGGCGGCGACGAAGCGCCGCTCCGACTCGAAGGCTTTGGGACAAACCTCCGACACCAAGTCAATAAAGAGGCTTCGGCGTACGTTCCAACGGTTTGGGGGAACCGACGTCGAAGTGGAGTGCGAGACCCGCTCCACGATAGACCTTGTAGACTTGCTCTACAAGGCTATCAACGTCTGTGACGAGGTAGCGGGTCGAGCAAAAAGGCTAAAGGATACGGACGTCAAAGGCCCTTTGATTGGCGGGGCGCAACGGCCGTAGAGTGGCTGACACCCTCTACTGCCGTCTGCGTGAAGAACCTGGGGCACGGAGGGCTCCCGTCCTGCCCCAGATTTACCAGCAGAATAAAGACCTCCGTAAGAAGGTGAAGCGCCTGCAGAACGAGGTGGTGGCCCTGACAGCAAAAATTTGCATGCCACCATTACCTCCTCCTTTTCCCCCAGCACAGGAGCGTCCGTCCGAGGACGCGCTGCTTGAGCGCATCTCGGCGTTGATCGACGCCAAGCTCGCGGCCCTGAACCTCCCTGTTCGGGGGGCGGGACGCGCGGGCTCAAATGGCCGGGACGAGGGCCGCGACTTTTCGGTGTCACGGGAGAGAGCACGGGGGGGGGGGGCGAAAGCCAAGGCAAAGCCGAAGGCCAAACCTTCAGCTCTACCCCAATCGGTGAAGGGTCCGGCTCCCCCAGCTAGTTCTGAGGGAGACCAGAGTGCTCTAGGACCTCGTCTTCTGTTGGAGGCGGGGAATCCTGGAGCGTGGTGGTGGGCCGTAAGGCTCGACGAGCGGCCGAGTCAGCGGCTTCTGCCGCCCTCGGTCGTCCGCCTAAAGGTGGAGCGCCTCTTTTAACAATTAACGCGGTGACGCAACCGGCAGGAGCCGGGAAAAAGAAGCGCTTCAGGCTCCGAGTGCCAAAATCGGCAGCGATCACGCTGTCGGTCGACCCGGCACACCCTGGAGCGCTTAACATCACGGAGGCGGTGCGCCAATGCGGTGAGGCAATACCACTGTCGTCAGTGGGTATCGCCCACGTGCAGCCACGGCGCACGATGACCGGTGATCTCATGATTGAGGTCACCGGAAAGTCGATGGGAGAGAAGGCCGATGCTCTCGCGGCTCGTATGAGAGAGGTCCTCCGGGAGACGGGGATCGTCGTTCGCCGACCGGCGCGCAAGGGGGACTTGCGCGTCTCGGGCTTTGACGGCTTCGTCTCTCCAAAGGAATTGAAGTTGGCTCTGGCCTCGGCCGGAAGTTGCTGGGAGGCAGAGATTCGTCTAGGTGAAGCCCGGACTCTGCCTTCCGGCTTGAAAGGAGTATGGGTGCAGTGCCCCGTGGCTGCTGCCAAGCAATTGGCAACAGCCCGCACTGTAAAAGTGGGGTGGGTCCTTGCCCGCGTTGAGGCGCTCAAGGCCCGCCCCTTGCGGTGCTTCCGGTGTCTGCGCCCGGGGCACACGGGGACTATTGCCCCGCGAGCGAGCCGGACCGCAGCGGTCGTTGTCACCGTTGCGGCCTTTGTGGGCACTTGCTCCGGCAGTGCAAAACTCCGAAGCTAAAGTGCCCACTGTGTGGTGACCTGGGGCGTCACTCCCGGCACGTGCTGGGAGGCCCCAGCTGCTATCCTTCTTCTGCCGCATCTGGTGGTGTAGCCACCACTTTTGCGCAACCAGCTAAGCTGGCGGAGGAGGTGGCAAGTAAGAGAAAAAAAGGGAGAGTCCGTCGGGCGGGGATTCCCCATCTGCTGCAAAGAGGTTTTCTCCGCAGCCGGGAGTCTCCGAGCCGATGGACTGCGGCGGTGGCGAGTTCGGATCCCTCCCGAGAAGCTCCCGTCTCTCCGACTCGCTCACCTTTACCGAAGCATGAAAAAGGGTGCTCCTCCCTCTGGTTCTGAGGGAACTTGTCTACCCGGTTCCAAGGAGGACACCCTATCTCCCTCCGCAAAGAGGGAGAAGAAAAGAGCAACTTTGTCCGTGTTGTCTTCAGCACCCTCACCGGGGCTGAAGATGGACCTGAGCAGGGCGCTCGCAGCTCTGCTCGGGCAGGCGGAGGGTACGAAGAAAAAGGTCCGCCCTGGGCCAGCTTCCTCCAAGCCCAAGTAAGGGCTTGATGGGTGGCAGCCCAGGGCAGGGTGTTGGGGGAGGACCATAGCACCGGCTATGATCAATCTGAAAAGGTTGGGTCCACCTCTTTGGGGGTGTTTGACTCAGGACTGCACGCAGACCAGCGGCGGCGAAGCGGGGCTGTCCTCTCGCTTCGTCGCAGGGGGGAAAATTTAATAATTTTCCCCCATCAGGTAGTGGGGCGCAAGCCCTTGCCTACCGGGCTGCCTCTGGGTCGTTCTGATACAGATGTACCAGAACAGCCCTAAAAGGGCGGAAGGTGGACACCGCAAGAGTTTTAGTGGGTATTCCTCGCCGGAGTGCGCTCTGGCGGGGCAAGTCCTACACTACCTTGGCCCATACCTAGTCTGGGTCAAGGTGTGCGTAAACGCATTTCCCCTGCGCAAAAAAAAAAATAATAATGTACAAAAAAGTAACGTACAAAATTTATTTGGTGCTACTTTGTGATATCACTTTTTTTGTAAAACGGATTTTTAGAAAAAGAATGTTTTGTGGTATAAAATATATGTTGTAAAACAGATTTTATAGAGATAAAAGTTTTTGGAGTATAAATAAAAAAATAATTTAATTTAAATACGTATTGTGCGTGTACTTGGCACCTGTTTTTATCTTTTTTTGAAAAGGTAAGTTTTTAGAGTATCACACACTTTATATTTTAAGTCCTTTTTAATTTCTCTAAAAAAAGAATATAAACATTTGTAGTTTTTGTATATACATTATTATATTATAGTAAACTGAAAAAACTTTAATATACATAAGTTTACTTGGTTGTATGTACGTGCGTGTGAGATAGATAATGCACTATTTTTTCTCTTCAAATTCTTTTTTCTTTCCATTGTTTTTTTATTCTGTTTTTTCTCAACAATAGTAACGCATTTATTAATTTTTTCTAAGATAATCATTGTTTTATAAATACAATATTGACTTTATATTTAAACTGAACTTTATATTTAAACTGAATATATCTAATTAGTATTTATATATAGTTATATATATATTTTTATTACTCAGCTCTGCCGTTTTTTCCTCTAGGACCTAAAACTATCCAAATCTTCTACCGTCGGTAAATTGGTATTTACGTTAAAATCGGTGCTTTGAGAGTCGAAGTTCAGGAGTAAAGTTACCAGTACCACCATTTTGTTGTAACTAACATCATCAAAAAACCACTGTTCCGAACGAGTTACCATTACTTATTAGTTACTATCGTAATCCTTACGCCAACGTCAACAAGTTATCACTCTTAAGTTGCAACTACATAGCATTACAGTTAGTTGCAAATTTAATAACTAAGAAACTAAAGGAGATAAAGAAAAACAGTTTGCGCTATACGTCTCAGCACACCAAACTGCAAAATACTAGCCCGGTTTGAACATTCTAGGTTTTGTTTTTAACAATCAAATGGTTAAATAATAAAAAGTATTAAACTTTTATTATGTGGTATTTTGCATCTAACTAATACAAAACGAGATCCAAAAACCATTTTGCTCTAACTTGTACCGTTCTCAAAATATTCAATTTGTTAACTTTCACTCTTTGTCATAAATCGCAGAGTAGCCGATTGAAGGTACCTGCAAAATTAGTTTCAAGCTATCTCTTCTGGTACTCGAGATATCTGATTTGCGAAAGGGACTATATATCGTTAAATGTAGAATATTAACCTTTACGCTGCCGAGATTTGAAGAGCATTATGTCCCTTAGAAAATTCCCAAATTTTGTGGTTGTATCTTTTATATAACTTATTTAAAGTTGCGATCATAGGTAGGGTCTATATATAGACCCTCCGGCAGCGTATTGGACCGGAGAAAATTAAAAACTTTTATTTTGTTTACAAATCCGTTTTTTTAGGTTTGTGAGGTTACTAAAACCGATAGTGAAGTTAGTTTTTGAGTAAATTTTTGGGGCTGTATGACTCTTCTTCAGCGTTACCCCGCTAATGGCAGGAACGTAGATAGATATTGTGGCTCCAATCTTTTTTTTTTTTTTCATTTTTTTGTTCTTGTTTGGTTTAGTTTTGTTTTTATCATGTTTTTTGTTGTTTATTTTTTGATTTATTTTTAAATTTTTAAATTTTTTTTGAATTTTTTTTTTAAGTACTTTTGAGAAATCAAAACTAAGCATAGGATTATAATGTGTACCGAGTCCTTAGTCAATTGTAAAATACTGAGCATGTAACATTCAGGGGCAAAATATGTATGCGCGCGCGCGCGCGTATGTATGTGTGTGTGGAGGAGGGAGTGTATAAGTGTACATATATAAGTACTTATACGTATTTATATATACTTCTTGTGGAAGTTTATGCATGTTTTGATAGGCAGCGTAAAGGTTAAAATAAGTCAAATGCGTATATTCGTTATTCATAAGCTTTATTGTAAAACTGCGTTTTCGGGAACTTTCTAATCACCAAATTAACATAGGTTGTAAAATAATAAAAAGGAAGCCTTCGTTGTGCGTGATTCGTCGCGCGTGGACTTGACGCGAGGCACTACCGTGCTTCTTGATGTTTCTTTCTTTCTCTAAATTTCTTCTTAAAACTGCTCGTTAGACAACACCATCTGGTAGCACAAATGTGAACATGCACATTCTTGAATGTCCAACGACGATGAAAACGTTTCTTAATCGTGATTTACACGTCTATTTTTCATCTTATTCATTATTTTCGTTCAGAAGCCACAAACACACAAAACGCAAGAATACTTTTTTTTGTAATGTTTTATTCTGAAGCGAATGAGACTAAAACAAAATTAAGCGGTACAGTCGTTCTTGAAAAATAGCCTTGTAAAAAACTTTTCATTCTTTCATTTACTGAATTTTGCATATATAAAAGGCACGGTGTGCTCGCGCAGTTCGAGCGCCACTTTGTTGCGCGTGAACTTGGCGCGAGGCACTACCGTGCTTCTTGATATATATATATATATATATATATATATATATATATTGTGACGTGGCAGTCGCGCCGCTTCTCCCTCGCCACAAAAAGCTCTCATGATCGCGGGAGTTTGGGGGTGCGAACCGCCTGGGAAGCGCCAAAATCCTCCAGGGCTTGCTTGCGTGCGTTAGATTTAGTTGCTTATTTGTTTTATTTTTTTTGTATGCTCTTGGCGCCTCAACACACCGAGAACACACTACTGGAGGAGATATCAGGAGCCGTCGAGTGTGGATAAAGGCGAGAGAACACGAGAGAGAAGAGTGTGCGTAGAGTCGCGTCTAGGCCCTCGCACGACGACCAGAGGGGTGAGTTTCCGGGAATAAGCGGCGAGAGAAATGACAGCGAGAAGAACAGCGAACTTTGGCGCTAGGAAACCGAGGAAGCGAGGCGAACACCCGACGAGGGAGACAGCTTTGACCTTCCGTTCACATCGGAAAAGCCTGCTGCACACCTCCGCTGCTAACTTGCACTTCCTACCCTGCTGCGTTACTGCATTCTGCATCTCTATTACATCTGCGAAATTTAGCGCTTGGAAATCTTCGCTGCTTACATTTTCGCTAGTAAGGGCCCGGTACTCGCTTTGAATTTCGCGGCCGCGAGTTCTGCCGCCGAGCGCGAGCATCGCGTCGCATGTNGCGCCCCTCGCGACCTGATTGGTCGCCGCGATCTACCCTACGCGATCCTAGCGCGCTCA
>NW_018022078.1:13383-24461 GCF_002006095.1 Pseudomyrmex gracilis
TATATATATATATATATATATATATATATATTGTGACGTGGTAATCGCGCCGCTCCTCCCTCGCCACAAAAAGCTCTCATGATCACGGGAGTTTGGGGGTGCGAACCGTCTGGGAAGCGCCAAGATTCTCTAGGGCTTACTTGCGTGACCTATATATAGTCGCTTATTCTTATTATTTTTTTTGTATGCTCCTGGCGCCTCGCTCCACACCGAGAACACACTACTGGAAGAGATATCAGGAGTTGTCGATTGTGGATAAAGGCGAGAGAAAACGAGAGAGAAGTGTGTGCGTGGAGTCGCAGCTTGGCACTTGCACGACGATCAGAGAGGTGAGTCTCCGGGAATAAGCGGCGAGAGAGATGACAGCGACGAGGACAGCAAACCGTGGCGCTGGAAAGCCAAGAAAGCGAGGCGAACACCCAACGATGGAGACAGCTGTGACCTTCCTTTCACATCGGAAAGGCCTGCTGCAAACCTCCGCTACTAACCTGCACCTATTACCCTGCTACGCTACTGCATGCTGCATCTCTGTTACATTTGCGGAATCCAGCGCTTAGAAATCTCCGCTGCTTACATTTTTGCTAGTGAGGTCCCGGTACTCGATTTGAATTTCGCGGCCGCGGGTTCTGCCGCCGAGCGCAAGCATCGCGTCGCGTGTGGCGCCCCTCGCAATCTGATTGTTCGCCGCGATCTACCCTACGCGATCCTAGCGCGCTCAGACGCATCGACCCCAAATTGATCTCGATCCTCGCTCTCTTGGTCGCTGCCTACCGAACAGGACGGACGCACTCACGACACTTCCGACGATCAATTGTTTAACGAAGGGTTCTGGCCAGTGTTCACAGTTTTGGCTTCCTTACAGCATGCTGAAGCGGTGAAAGGGATGCGCACAACAGCAGCGAATTCTACCTGCATAAACTCGCTGCTGTTGTGCGCATCCCTTTCACCGCTTCAGCATGCTGTAAAGAAGCTAAAACTGTGAACACTGGTTCTGGCTAGTAGGCTGAATAGAAAAGGACGACGACGTACGGTGAGGTGTCCTCGTTAATTTGTGAGCCACGAATCCGCGTTACTCGAGTCTCGTGTCGAGGCGAGTCGCTGAATTTTGCGTTTTGGTACCGGCAAGGACATAACCTTCGCTATAGTTTAGAGTTTTCGGCAGCGGCTAGAATCGGATTCCACGGGGCTTCGTGGTATTAATTTGTAGGTCTAAGTGCGTGTCGCATAATTACTCTATTGAGTAGTACAAGCCCTGGAGTTCCAGTAAAGCGCTAAGCAGCATTTTCGTTCTTTCGTTGTGTCTCGCGTGTACAAGTGTTTGTCTAGTATATCGTTTCGCGACTGCCATATTCTGTACCGGGTATCGTACCGATCATCGTATCAAATACCGTACCGAGTATCGTATTCTGAAACTAAAGCTATCGTAACGTGTTGCATCTTGCGTAATAATTGCAGCTTAATTGGCACCTGCAGCGGTATTAATATTTCACGCTACTCTATCGTACCGCTAGTACATTTTCTAAGGCATTTTGGTGTGGATTTCTCAAATGATCTGCCGAGAGCGAGAGGTAAGCGATATGAAAGAGCTATAACAGGGGAATTTTGTACCGTTATTGTACCGAATCAAAGAGACGTATCGTACCGTACTAGAGGATCTGTCGGATCGAAGAGCGCTTAGCTCTCGTTCCGGGGGACAAACTCCACGGCGGGCCCGTTGAAACCGTCGGAGACGTCTGCCGATTCGCGATTGAATAAGCTCTTCCGACTTCGCGAGCGCTTTGCTCAGGTGGGCTAATTGGCACGTGCTTGCTGCTTTTTAATTGGTTGCCGAAGTACACTGCGACCCGGGGACGGGAATTCGGCGAGAGCTTCGCGCCGTGCATGGCCGCGGCGTAAGCCAGCCCCTGCGAAATCAAGTAAGTCCAGTGGCGTAGATATTACGCCTGGCGACCCGCCTTGACCCGTCTAGTGGTAAGCGCACGATTTGGCTAGATTAATCGATTCCACCGCTTTCAGTTTCAGGAAGGCTTTGATTAACCCGCTTGTTTCACTGTTTATTATACCGCCTAGTAACGTATGGCTTATGTGGAATTAGCGTGACGACGTAGCGTCCTCGATATCGCGAGTCAATGTACAAAATTGGTCCTGCGATAAATCACGCTTCTGTTTAAAGTGCCTTGCTAATTGTCCCTGTACTTTTATATTTTCTTTTATTTTATTTTCTTTTGTAATCACTTACCGCCGCGACAAAGCAATCTTGCCGTATTATATCGGTGAACTTTATTTTGTATTTTTTTTGTTATTTTCGCCAAGTCGTCTCTTATTCCGCGGTATTATAATATATTGTTTATTTCTTTATCTCTATCTGCAGTGTGGTTAATTGCGATCCTAATCCGAGATTCGTTTGGGACAGCCTTGTTTATTCACCGTCAGACCCAACCCCTTTCCGTTCTAAATAGAGCTAGTCGGCCCATTGTGTCGAGCGACGCACATTTTGACACGGTTACGCGTCTGGCGTCTTGCCAAAACTTCAACCAAGGATCCGTCGGCTCGGCGCAGTAGTGTGCTCGGGTACCACTCTTTTCTCTCCTGCCGTTATAGACGTTCCCGATCTCGCAAACTTCCGTCCGTGTCCCGATTTCGCACTTCCGTTTCGGGCGGGACGACGCGAGAAACCAATCAGAACTCCAAAAAACGTCCCAATATATATATATATGTCTGAATTGTGACGGGCACCTCGTTTTTGGATATTGTAGCGGAGGCGCCGCACAACTTCGGCACATCTTTTACACAAAACTACTAATTTCTGTCTACTCACCTAAGTCGAAAGTTGGGCGCCAGGCGTGAAAATCACGCCACTCATGACAAATCTTAATTGGCAGCAAAAATCCCGACAACACTTTCGACGTGACGGCAAGGTCACTCGGCACAGCTCAGTTTATTCAGATAACGGAGAAGCGTGGACTCAGGAGGCGGTGTTTATTAAATAAAGGCAAAGAAACTTGCTCATTTAATGATAATAAAAAAAAATATAAATTTAATGACAGTATTTCATTAGAAAGGCTGGATATCGGCAGCACAAACAAAAGAAAAAAACAAAAAAAATAATACATACAGTAAAAAAAGCGCGGTAAAAATATTACATATGTCAGTTATTAATTTTTGGCAAGATTTATAATTTCTTAGTCGTATTCAGAATAATACAGAGATATGCAATTAAATATTTCAGAATTACACGCGCCAAGAGACTCGAACGAACGCACGAGATTGACGCAAACAAAAAAAATTGAAAACACAACATACACGAATGACGAGCCAGATAAGTCTGGATAGTTGCGACCGCGACTGATCGGAACGAGAGCAGCGGCGAATACAGATAATCATCCTTATTATTAACAAACGCAAACTATAATACATTATATTGTCGGCATTATATCGCGCGACATTGAACTCGCGGAGTAGCCCGTCGAGATTCGATCCACGAACAATATAAATCACGAGATGTGCGGAAGAGAACCAACCACACTTACGTTTGTCGGCGACTTTCCACAAACCGATAACCATTCTCCTCGCCCCTTTTTTACAATCGTCTTAGCCGGTCCTCCTCGGATGTTGTCCGGCACACAGCCTTATCCCCGACATCACGACTGGCGTGAGAGACGGTGAACTCGCGCGGTTGACGGTACGCGCAACAATGATCTTTGCTGCTACGGCAATTGCTCTCGGCGCCGCGTGCTGTTCTTCGGGCCTGGTAATTAGCCAATCATATTCTGTATTCCGCGAAGCTGTGATTGACGGCGGCCGCGTGCGTATTGGCAATGTGTTAACGCGGGCTCTTTTCAGCCCTTTCCGCTTGATTTCTGCTGTAGATGAGCTTGCTCGGGCCCATCCTCCCGTGTCACGGGACTAACAACTCCACTAGGAGCCCCGCTTCAGTTTTTGTGAAGTCGGGTATTGGTATCTCCTGTTTTCTAGTCCGTCGTCGACATCATCGTTTCGCGCCTATGAGGCCCTTACGCCCCTGTATCGCTATCTGTCTCTATCTTCTCTCTTTCTCGCTCTTCTCTATCTGCCGGTCACGTACAGTGTGTGGCGCTCCTCCCGCTGAAAATAACTTACAAAATAGCCGCCGAGCGGCATATTACAATACGCAAAATATAACGTAAACCCAAAGTAAGCGCATTTGCCTGCCCTACGCAATCTAATAAGCTGCTCTCCCTCAAATAGTGGGGAAATGCGAGCTCACCGCTTCCTGTGCCGGCTGGAAATGCATCCTTGTGACGGACACAAAAAGTGTCACGTCACAGAATATATACACGTGGTCACAAGTAAATATTTACAAGTGAGTTATTTGAACTAATATTTCAATTCATCAAATCATATAGGATGCTAGATTTGCATCTCGTATATGAAGGATCTCGAATATCCCCCCAAACTAATTTAAAATATTGCAAAAAAAACTTCTCAGCCAGGAGTCGAACCTAGAATCTCCGGCTTTCTAGGCCGTCGTCGCACAAACATCTTGCGATCAGCTTGTAAGACCTTATATATATTTTGTTGAAATTTTTATAGCCTCAAAATTTACTTGTTCATTTACTTGTTAATTACAAATGCATGCCAAGAATTCATAAATTTTGTGAAACCATTTATAGATTTGTTTGAAACACAAAATATAATGCAAACAAAAGTGATTTCAATTTGGAATTACATTCAGGCAGAACGTTGACAATACAAGGTGTTAAAACAGGTAAAACCATAGTTCAATCACAATCGGCAATTACATACAGTTATACAATTTTGCCTCCAATTTCTGCAAGCGGACAACTACAATTACCTCTTTATTTGGTATTGAAAGAAGCCAGTAGAAGTTTTGGGTCACGTGTAGAAGAGACTTTATTTAGATCTGCAAATATTTTTATTGCAGCATCAAAATCAGGAAAATTAACTACATAACATGTTCAATCTCGGTTTATGTAGCGACTACAGCTACCACCATTACCGACCGACGACCAGCCGCGGTTTGAGCGCGCCGCTACTATGCGGCGCACGGCCGCGAGCCGTAACACGGTGAAAAGTGTGGTGTCGTCAATATAATAGCGACGCCAAACCGTATTGCCACAATCCGAAAAATTCCGGACTGCGGAGAAGGACCAAGCAGCAGGATTACCAGCACCGGCAGACAACAACAAGGCCAGGATCAACTCCGAGGAAGCTTTTACAACCTCGCTGGCCAAGACTCCTCAATCATCGTCGCCATAATCAGAGGTGCAAGTCCTCATTCCCCAGCTACCTTGGCAAGCCACCGGGATTCCGCTACATCGCCAAGGCACCGCTACGAAGTGTCACCTTGGAACCTTCCACTACGCATTTCACCAATCAGGTCCCCTGAGCAATCTACAGCGCACGCTACCACGCAGACGCTATCCCCACTCCGTGTCCACAGGGGAAACCAGGTCTCGCTCCCCGCTCCTCGACCACTATATAAGAAGCAGGAAACGCAGAGCGACCACAGTGACTAGGAGACCTCTCCACGGAGAACACGAGCCGTCCAGACAGATATCACCGGCAAGATCCACAGCAGAGATCACAGGTCTACCGAGAGACGACGCCATCGCTCCCGCAGCCGACAGCACTCGCCACGGCGATCAAGCGGTCCACCGGGAGTACGTCGAAGCAAAAAGGATCACGATCGTAACCGCCGTCATTGCAGGCTCTCAAGAAAACCACTTGATATTATAACACTAAACAATTCTTGTCAGAACCTATCTGTACCTATCTGTACATAGCATGTAAATAGTCAGACAGAAGAAATATATCTATTTGGATATCAACAAGAGCGTAATCACTAGCGCTCCCTGATCTATCCACTGTCCCGGCTGCATACCTCTCGCTGCTGATTCCTTATCTGCTGCTATACGAACACGCCCAAAGTTTACAAATGTATTTTTACCCGCAACTGGAAGNTTCAGTGTGTTATTAATAAATTCTTGGAGCAGACAGAAGTTTATGCCATCTAAAGATAAAGATATACGAATTTTAACAATACCAAAATAAACTACAAAAATGATTTAACCTTTTGGTGTTTATGGATTTAGACTATAAAAAAACTTTTTGAGAAAGAGTTTACGCCAAGCTTACAAGAGTTTATGCCATCTAAAGATAAAGATATACGAATTTTAACAATACCAAAAAAACTACAGAAATGATTCAACCTTTTGATGTTTATGGATTTAGATTATGGAAAAACTTTGTGAGAACATTAGTGATCGCGTTATATTATTACATTATATCAATTTACATTTGAGAAATAATATCATTAAATTACGATCTTTAACACATATACGGTTATCTTCTCCACGATTCCATAATCTTTTTAAATATGCTTGATTTAAAAGTGGCTACATCGAAGAACGACCATACCAGTTCGAAAATCCAGTAGATTTTTGTTTTTCCGGAAAAGATATACAAGAAATACCACGCTGTTCTATATGTGGACCCGCTAAAATACGTTGTTCCTGGAGCAAGAAATATTATTGTATGCATCAATTTGTTGAGGAATATCATGATTGTAAACACTATGAAGTATAAGTTTTTTTAAGTAAAAGAATTTTATTCGAATAAGTATAGAGTTTATTGCTAATGTTTGTATAATAATAAATATTCTTATACATTACAGAACATGCTCTGTCAACATATGGTGTGATAGTTCTAATAGAAACTATTGTCTAACTATAGAGTTACTGCACGATATCCGTCACAACTTAAGAAATGGGAAGACATGTTCAACCAAGCGAAATAAATGACTTCTATTATGAATATAAAAATATAACCAAATATATAAATATATACTATGTATAATACATTATATAAATACTAATAAATTACTATATAATCGCAAATTAAAAGAAGCAATTTTTAAATAAAACAACTTTAAAACTTCACCTGTGGAGATTACATTAACAGGATAACTTTGCCAACATTTTGATTTTGATAAAACTATAATATACAATATACACTGTGACGTGGTATCCGCGCCTCTCCTCCCTCGCCACAAAAGTTGGATTTTTCGCGGAAGCCCAGGAATGCGAGTCGCAAAAAAAGCTCTAAGATCCTCCAGGGTTTATTGCGTTATAATAGGATAGTCTTTTATTTTGTATTTTTTTATGTTAAAATATATGTAATATTGACACCTCACCGTGCCGAGAATTATCATCGAGGGATATGTCGAGGACATCTATTTATGCTAAGGAGAGAGAGAGAAAGAGAGAGAAAGAGAGAGAGAGAGAGAGAGAGAGAGAGAGAGAGAAAGAGGCAAAAACAGAGACGCTGACCAGGGATTGCTTCGAGGTCACACCAAGGGTGAAAGTACGTCACTGCATGAAAAACCATCGCAAGGACCGCTACGCTTTCATTTGGCTCGGCGGCGGTTGACAAGACAGCAGAACCAAACGAGAGGAACGGTGAAACGAACCGTCAGCGAGTCGCTTCTACACTCGATCTCGCTACGCTATCACGACTCGCCTGCTGTGTTTCTTCGCATGTTCGATAATTGCTTCGCTGCCGCTTGCGACTACCTACTGTATTTTTTCGTTATGCTTGCGAACAAATTGCTGCTATTTGTCGGAAATAATCCTGCGAGCTTTCATATTTCGCGGCCTACTGATCCTGCCGCCTAGCGCGAGCTTGCGAGCCGCGCGGCATAACCCCACGACCTGATTGGTCGACCCGACCTACACGACCTTAGCGCTATCCGGCGTATCAACCTCGTATCGATTCAGATTCTTGCTCTCTTAGTTGCCGGAATCCGTATCAAACGAATGCGTTTTTCACTCGGGCTCCCGTATAGTCTGATTTTCGTGCCGCGATAGAGTTGTAGGTTGTGCCGCTATCACCGTGTTTTGTGTGGCTATCTTTGTGTCTGGGTGCTTCTGTTTTGAGACGAGATACGAACAGACGAGAGGAAAAATGGTGGCCGTAACGGTCGGACGTGCGTAGTAACGCAGAAGATATTTTTGGATCATTTCGGTGTTTTTACACCAGTTTTCTTAACAGTGGTGGTAATAGGCGAGTCGCCTGCGTAAAACATTTACTTTAAGTGTGTTATATGAACTATATGATCTTAATGGCGTATGAGCTGCCTCTATAGCCCGCGAGCCACAATTGCACCCTTACCCTAACCCATACGAGTAGGCGAGATCCTGACCGTGCTGAGACGGACGATCGAATCGACTATGGCAAAGAACGGCAATATACAGTGAGGTGCCCGTTTTCTAATTTGTAAGCCACAAATCCGCGTTGCATAAGCTTCGTGTCAAGGCTAGTCGCTGATTCTCGCGTTTGTTTACGTTGGCAAGGACGTGTCCTTCGCCGCATTTTGGAATTTTGGCAGCGGCTAGAATTGGGCCTCACAGGACTTTGTGGTTTTTTTTTATGTCATTTGTTTTTACGTGCCCCTTAATCGAACGTTTTACGGTTTTTGTAGGCCACGATTTATATTTTCTCCTTGTTTTCTATTCTCTGGTCTCTTTCTATTTTCTTGACTTTTTGTGCAGTTCTTGTCCTTACTACCACGCGATACACGGCCTTCTTTCACAGTGGGCGTGCTCATTTGTGTCGAGCTCGTGTTCGAGATGTGACTCTGATCGCCTTGTGGGAGGGTGATTAATTCGAGATAACACTCGAATTAATTTTTGGAGTCTCGATTCTGTTCGCCAATCAATCGATACACTCGATTGAGAAGGACCGGCCCGGAAAAAATTCTTTAGGTGGTGAGCGGATTTAAACTCCGAATTCGCACCCTGTACTCAGGCCGCGAGACCACTGGGCCGGTCGAGGACTTTGTGGCAATCTTGCGTAGGTTAAATGCATGATAAGCGAGTGTTTTCATAAATACAGTCAAGCCCTAGAGATACGATAACGCGCCAAGCAGCATTGTGTGTGTAAATTCCGTGCGTATTTTGTGTATTAAATTGTTGTGAACGTGTAATTTTATTGCAACGGCCGTAGCGTCGTTCTTGCGCCAGAAAGCTATCATCGCGTACCGGCGATCAGCTGACGCCCGGCTTACAATCGTGACGAGCCGCGTTCTCTTCCTTAGTCACATTTTGTTAATATTGGTTTGTTCGCGGCTCTTAGATTGAACGGCTGCGCTTTTGTATGTTCGTGAATTACTTTCGCGATATCTATTTTCGCGTTCCGGCATAATTTGTACTGCACCGAGAGACATTCTTTGAGTAGTGTTGTGCTCGTGTTTTCCGTATCGAGTTTAATCTTTTATTTCGAAAGAGTATCGTGCAAAAACAGCATTTTGATTAACTGCGGTGCCGAATCACACGGCCTAGGCGGAGGTGCCTGCATTGAGCTGCGATTTAACCTTTTGACTGCGCAGGGCGCCTATAGGCGGTGAGAGATAAGTTGCATTCGAAAACATCACTCGTGTATATTTTATCTTTATTGCTCATTAGATATAAAACAAAGATAGAATGACGCTCGTGTGTACACAAGTGGTGTTTCCGAACGTGACGATGGTCTCCTGATGCATAGAGCACCGCTCGATTGGCGCGTTTTTCTTTCTGAGCGTCCCGCAGTCAAGACGTTAACGAGATTATTGGCGTCTTGCTATTGCCTTGATTTGCTTGCGTACCCCGAAAAAGTCTGAGTCTTTTAGTGCGATTGACCGCGAAGTGCGTGCGAGGCGGAAGACCAAATTAATCGGTGAATTTTTGTGTGCGTTAGAGTGCAACCGGAGCGTGAAATTTTACGACAAGTGGTATTGCAGAATTCGCGAGCGTACTGTGAATACGGGTCGTATATTTGGTGAACGCTCCGTTCGTGAAATTCGCTCGTAAGTTATCGCACGGGTTAGTTATCGTTAGTTATCGTGCCACACGAGTGAGGAGGCTATCGCCTCGTTTTTGGCAAATTCCGTGACAAGCAACTCGCGGGGCCGTTTCGCGAGTCCTGTCGATTTAGTGCGACGACCCTAAGGTTTTGTCGAGTTCTTCCGACGGCGCGCCTGCTTTGTTTTATCCGGAAACAAAAAAAATCAAGTAAGTTCCCGCTTACGGATGAACTAATGCACAGCTTGAATAACCCGCTTTTTTATTCTGGCGCCTCGTGTGCCTTTCGAACGCTTGCACCCTCTCGTATGTTTAGCCTGCGCCTTGCTGCATGCTGTACTTGCTTGCAGGTGCTTATTAATAATTTTATATTTGGTACACTTGGCCCAGTCGGATCCGTGCCATTCGCGACTCGTTGGTTCAACCAACTTCGAACGGCTATCTATTGTCTCGGTAGTTGCGATTTTTAATGTCATTTTGTCTCATTTGGTTGTTACGCGATAATTTTAGGAAGCTGTAAACCTACCACGTTTTTCTTATTATTTTGTCATACTTTATTCGCTTTGTTTTTGCTATATTTTTTTTGTCCGCTACTTATTATATAATAAATTGTTGTTTATTTCTCGTCTTATTCTGAGCGTAATTTACCGCGTGAGTCAAATTGCCGTTGACTGAAGGGATAGCCTGCCTTAAATTAGTTAACAAACCCGGCTCCTCTCCGTCCTAAAAACGAGCTAGTCGGCCTGTTGTGTCGAGCGACGCCGAATTTGACGCGGTGACGCGTCTGGCGCCCAAATTCTTACCAAGAATCCGTCGGCTTGACGCAGCGATTTATTCGATTGACACTTTTTTTCTCCTAAGAACTCAGTAAACGTTTTTATTCTTGCGGCCTTCCGCCCGTGTCCCGCGTTCTAATCTCCGTTCTGGAGGAGCGACGCGAGAATTTTAGTGAACATCCAAAAAAAACGTCACACCACATATAAATATTGTAATATACACATATATAAATCAACACGATAATAAATATATAAATAATAAGTGTAGAAAGTTTTACTTGCCGATAAACTTCTTACACTTCTTACACTATTGTTTAAAACACTATAAGCACATTCTAAGAATAAAAATATCTTTAATTAAAAGTATTTAGTATTACACATGTATAAATTACACAGCCACACAAAAAAAAAAAATTTCTTTGGCCTGGGGATCAGACCATGTTTATTATATGTTTTTGGGGTC
>NW_018022078.1:24906-33190 GCF_002006095.1 Pseudomyrmex gracilis
TATGGTGTTTTTTGAGGTTATGGCGGAACCCCGACCCGATAGGGTTTAATGGACCTCGGATTCGGATTCAGCGACCCCAAAAACATATAATAAACATGGTCTGATCCCCAGGCCAAAGAAATTTTTTTTTTTGTGTGGCTGTGTTATTAAATTTGATGGCTACATTTTATACTAAAACTACGTGCCAAAATACTTCTACTTTATATAAAGTTTTTTTATTCTATTTACTTTATTTTAATTTGTTTAAATTTTCCTTTTGTCAAAGTCTTCTGATTATGGAAAATTATTACAAACTATTCTCACATAACGTACATAACTACTCCGCGTTGTGCTTACGTAAGTGAATGATACGTGCGTGTTACATTACATATACGATATGCATTATAAAAACTGCAATATAAATATACTCAATAATCTCTCAAGTCACGTTCTATGTTGCATTGCAACATAGAAATATTCAAAGAATAAAAGCATTTCTATTTCAAAAATTACTATCTTTATTGTAGTATATAACGCAAGATAGTTTCTTATATACAAAAATGCTAAAATTAAATATTGGAAACAACTTATTTCAAAATTGTATTAATGTACGATTACATAGAGATGTTCTTATGGTAAAACTTTGTACACATGTACAGATAACTACATGAATGTAGAAATTTTCAGTAGCAGCCTAAAACCGATTCTAAAGAATAAAACACTTATCATGTATAAAATGGTTTTATGTTTTTCTCGATATATCTCGAAAACTATTAGAGATATCAAAAACTGTTTCATACAAAAGTTTTATGGTAGGAATGCCTCTATTTATCAACATTAATAAAATTGTTTAAAAACATTAATTTTTTTGTAATTCTATTAATATGGCTAAGTAGAGAATATTTTTTATAAAAGTTTTGTATACAACAATTGTTAATATCTCCAATAATTTTTTAGATAAACTTAGAAAAGTGAAAAGTGGTTTTACACATAAGGGATGATTTCATCTCTTAAAACCGTTTATGTGCAGCAACTGAATATGTCACTATTCATCTACTGACCCCCCCCCCTCACATGTGTGCAAAGTTATATCAAAATCAAAATTTTCGAGTTTGTCACTCTTTAGAGTGCACTTCTGATATAAAGAAACATATATATGTCGATTATGTGTCATAATTTTAAAAGCGTGCAAAGTTGTTCTATCAAAATCAGTAAGTTCCAATAGACAGTTTTGATTTATTTGTGACGTATCTCACGATACTCTTTTCTCACTTAACTTAGTAACTTTGACCTCGCGTATCTCCAAAACGAAAAATAGACTCAATCGAACATTTTTCTGCGATCAATGTCTCATCATAAGCTATCATTTAGCGTACTATTATATTTGATTCAAAATTTGAGGACCCCAAAACAGGCGAAATTTGATCCCGTTTTGTAGGATCACTCTTTACTTGTTTGCTTAATATGACGCAGCAAAAAGGATTCGCCTTTTTTCCAACACAAAAGTTCACCCAATACAATTTGATTAACTCGTTAAACTTGTCTGAAAAAATTAGATATGTTTTTCCATTGCTCGATATTCTAGCTCATATATTTTTTTGCAAAACTTACAGGTTTTATAAACATTCTTGAGCCGTTAAGATTCTGGCACAAGGAAATAGAATACGTCCGGTCAGTTAAATACCTGGGAGTCTACCTAGACATCAAACTGAGCTGGAGGACACATCTCGAAATAACGAGATCCAAATTTTACGTCTTTTTTTGAGCGTGTAAAAGAGTAATGGGAAAGTCCTGGGACATTAAACTGAATGTTGCCCTATGGATATACAAATCGGTATTGTTACCGAGATTAACATATGCTGCTGTGGTTTGGTGGCCTAGAGTAGAAAAGACGGAGGCAAAGAACCTGCTAAAAAGCCTATCGGATAACTACCTAAGGGCTGCGGCAGAGGCTATGAGAACCACACTAACAGAGGCGCTGGAAGTAGCACTTTGTATTCCTCTTTTAAATCAACAAATAGTCAGCGCCATTCACAGCATATAGACTAAAGTGTCTAAAGGGGGAGTGAAGACAATTCGAGATAAGTCATACCAAGCTCGGGTTTCTTCACAAATTTCCCTTCACACTGAAGCAAGATAGAATATATCAAGTGAACAAGGTGTTTTCTATAAACCTGTCCACTAGGGCTAAATGGAATAATAAAAACCTACAGATCCAACCGAACGTAGATGCGTGATTCACCAATGGATTTGGAGCAAACGACCGCTTTGGAGCAGGTATATATTGTCCAGAAAACAATCACAGTAAGTTTTTCTCTCTGGATAAGTTAGCCACGGTCTTCCAAGCGGAGGTCTTGGCTATCCTGGAATGTGCAAGACTCCTGCTCTCAAAAGAGACAATGAGCAGGAGGATCCATATCTACACAGATAGTAAAGCCGCTATAGGAGCCCTTGCTAAGACCATCACTGAATTGTCAGTGGTTCGGGACTGCATACAAGCTCTAAACAGACTGGGAGATCATAACAAGATCACACTAGTCTGGGTACCCGGCCATCAAGGTATCCGCGGTAATGAGATAGCGGACGGCTTGGCAAAGCTGGGCACCTTAGAGGAACCAGCTGGCCAAAAAGTCGGCGTTCTCTTTGCCGTGGGGAAAAATTGCATCAGGGATCGGCTGAAGCGAGAGCACCAGGACTCCTGGAAGAAACTGAAAAACTGTCGCCAGGCCAGACTTCTGATGAGTCAGCCATCGTCAAGCAGGGCTAAGGAACTGGCTATGGATAAAAATAGACTAAGATTAAGTATCGGTCTTTTTACTGGACACTGGGCTTTTAAGACACATTTGTACAACATGGGATTGGCCGACAAAACAAACTGCAGATTATGCGGTGAGGAAAATGAAGACAGCGAGCATATACTGTGTCGTTGTCCATCTTTAGTTCTTAAAAGATTCAGATCCCTGAGCTGCATGTTTTTGAAGCCCGAGGCCTGAAAAATATTAAGATCGGCCATCTGCAAAGCCTGGAAGAAAATGCCGGGCTGAAGCAGACAGGCCGATAAGCAACTAGCGGAGTCACAGAAGATCTTATAGATCTAGGTGACATAAAGATAGGAGCGGGTGGGCTCTAATAGCTCCTATCTTATTATTATTATTATTATTATTATTATTATTATTATTATTATTAATGTTTCATCATAAGCTATCATTTAGTACACTATTTAAAGTTTAAAATTTGAGGACCCTAAAACGGGCGATTTTTAGAATCACTCTTTTACAGTGGTTCACTTGGTATGAAAAAACGCATTTGGCGTACGGCGTATATTATTACATCGAAGGTACGGTACACTAATATACTTATAAGAACGTTTTAGGAAAAAATTGATTAGAAATAGTTAAAAATATGCCAGTACTAGAATGTGATATCATATTCTAACATGACAATGCGTCAAAGCATTGTGTGAAGAGCGTAAAAGATTGGCTGCAGGCTCAATCATAGTAACCTAATCTACTCAAAGCTCGGACTTAAACCCGACAGAAAATGGGCATATTTAAAAATAAAGTTAGCATTATATAAATATAATACTTTCTCAATGATTATAATTTTTTTGTAGCAAACAGTGCAGGAAAAGTGTATTTTCTTACGTCAGAATACTGCAAAAATATAGTACTAAGTATGCCTAAATATATTTAAATCATTATCAAAGTTAAAGGTTTGTAGACAAAATACTAAATGTATCAAAAACTAAATGTTTATTCAAAATGAGTTGCAGTGCAAGATCGACTACACGAAAAAACTTTCTATAAACTAAAATAATGAGAATAACACAAACGTTAAATTTTTCTTGTAAAATCTAGGCATCTTACACAACACGTATCTACGTATCTACGTATTTTGTTCTTTTTATTTACATACATACATTGAATAAAATAGTAATAATAATAATATTTTCCCGTCATTCCTCAGTAGAACATAGGTTTTCACGAAATTTCCACGAAACAATCCGACAATTCGTAAAGGTTTCAGTAATTATTAGATCTCAGATGTACAGGTGATTAGCCCATAGCATCCAAAGTGCGGATTGTAGAGTGTAATGGACCTACAAATGTTAGGTAAATTCCAAAAGTGCGCATGACACTTCGAGATTACAACTCAAATTATAAATTAATTAATTATTGGAGGCTCAATTCAATTTGTCTTTCAAATCGAATAACTTGATTGAAACGGCCCGAAAAAAATCCTACAATGTTGAGAACGAATTCGAACTCGAGACACTAATGTTCGCAACTCCCGTATTCAGGCCGCAAGACCAGTAAGCCGATCAGAATAAAATATTATTTATCTTAAAATTTTATAAGTGTGTTTAGTTTTGCTCCTACCTGTATATATTGTTGCGTTCTTTTATATATAAAATTATAACACATTATATAATATCTATAACTTATTATAATATAACTTATTATAATATAAAATAAATTATTATAATATATAAACTATATAATTTAAACCGGACTTGCCTCAGACTCTTGCAATTTAGACAAATTTGGAGTAACATAATATTTAATGCCTTCCATAGCGCCAGGTAACGTAACACCACGATATAAAAGTATAGAAAGCAACAAATATGGCAAAAGAGCGGTGACATAGACTACTTTGCCGGTCCATTTAACACCTTTATAGATGCAAAAATAGCAAAGTATCCACACTAGTAGCAATGTACCTGCTAATTCCCAGCGAATTTTGCCTAAGAATTCTATACCAGGGCTAATTTGCAACACTCGAAGTCTGAAAAATAGAAATAATTGCAAAATTATTCAATATAGATGATATAAAAACTTATGATATTTTAAAGAGTTTTTTCACTGAACTTAATATACTTTAAAGTGCATTTAATAATTAAAGAAAAGTTGAAATCGCTCGTGAAAACTTCGGTAAAGAAATTAAAAGGTCAATACAAGACAAAACACACAGTTGTTTGTGTGTAATATAATGAATGATTATGAATTTATTTCAAAGTTAGACGTTTCGATCTTTGTGTTGGATCTTCTTCAGTAACAACTAAATAAGAATGTATAAACAAAAGTATTTTTGGTTTGCTTAATAAGATTCAAAAAATCAAGGAAAGCTTTATTCATTAAGTACAATAAATTATTGATAAAATACTCACTAAATTAAAAACAGGAAGTATATCAAGCTCACTTAAAATAAAAAGGTTAAAAAATTAGAAATAGTATGAGTAACTAGTAAACTTCTTATTCATTGTCAAGAAGATAAAAAGGAAAACTTAACAGTCGTTTAAAATCAACAGCTTAAATACAAAACAACATACTGATGATTTACGACCGTTTGTACATTCTTCACAAACGGTCGTAAATATAAGCAGTTTTCCCCACACGCAAAAATAATCGTTTAGAATATATATAATATATTTGTAATCGTTGGGAACATAATGGAGAAAGAAGTTTATTTTTTATTATACAAATCTAGAAATGAGAAATATAGCTTTAGTTTCCGACATTAATTGCATTTTTTGTAATTTTATATGTAGCATATCAGACACCAAACGTTTATAATAAAATTTTTCAGAATCAAGGATCTCCGGATTTTTCCAATCAAAATCATGATCGTTCTCGAGTCTGTGCTGAGTTACTACAGATATATTATTTGTATTTCTATTGATTTGATTTCTTATGCTCCGAGATTTTCGTTCTGAGTTTCCTTTTCATTTGTTCTACATATGACGCTTCGCAGTTATTACATTTCAGACGGTAAATTAAATTCTTATTATGATCAAGTTCCAAAGGGTCTTTTATAAATTAATTTGAGGGGGTATCCGGGGTCCTTCATATACGAGATGCAAATCTAGCATCCTATATGATTTAAAAGAATTGAAATTACAATTCAAAAACTCACATGAAAATGTGAATTTGTTTATATATGTACATATGTGTATATATATATAGACATATTTTCCGCACAACATCCAGCGAACGGCTCGTCACGACCAATTATATTCATTGATTAGTTCAAAAGACTTAGAGCCCGAGATAATTCTTAGTTTATTTCTATTTATATAGCTTGTTTAAACTTCTAAAAGTCAAACTTAGGTCATTCTCTCTCCCAATATACTTTGAGATGGTGTCAGATAATTTTTTAACATATCGGACGACAAAATAATTCTTATTTGGTTGTGAACCAACTGATCTAGTTACCGTTTTTTTAGAACAACAAACTTAAATTAAGTTTAGTGCAGGATAGATGTTTAATTCTGTTTTTTATAATATTGAATATCAAATCGATAATTGTTTGACTAATTGTTTAAAAGCAAAATTTCAATTATACATTTAAAATTATCGGCATGAAAACAAGGATGAGATAATAGCATCACTCTGTCAACCGTGCATATAATTGTACCGATTTTTTGTGACAGCGGGTGAGTAGAGAGGAAATTAAGATATCTCCCGGAAAAAGTTTTTTTATGATATGAATTAAAAATTATTTCCAGAAACAATTAATGAAGTATCAAGATAACTCAACGTGTTATTATTTTGTGTTTCAATGGTGAATTGTAACCTAACCTATCATTATAATTATTAAATAAGTCCAATAAATTATATATATATGTATACATATATATACATCAAAATAGTCAGAAGAAGCTGTTAAAATTATGTCGTCCACATATTTAAAATAAAAAAAAAGATTGAAAGGTACTTTTTTTAATACCGATTTCTCCAGATCTTGCATAACAATATCCGCCATAATCGGAGATAAGGGTGAGCCCATCGATACATCAAAAGTCTGCTTGTATATTTACCCGTCAAAAGAGAAATAGTCGAGGAGAGAGCAAACTCAACTGCATCTAAAAATTCATTCAATGAAAATTTTGTATTGCCTCTAATAAATTTCTATCTCAGTTTAATACTCTTTAGAGCCAGATCGATAAGTACATTCGTGTACAGGGAAATTACATCTAGAGATAAAAGAATGTGATCACGCTGCAGTTCAATGTTTTCGATGTTGCTCACAAAGTCAAAGCTATTATCAATGTGACTGTCCAAAATATTAACTTCGTTTATACACTCTTATTTAATTGTTACTGAAGAAGATCCAACACAAGAATCGAAACGTCTAACTTTGAAATAAATTTATAATCATTTATTATATTACACACAAACAATCGATGTTTCGTCTCCTATTGGCCTTTCAATTCTCTACATTTGAAAATTAATTTTTTTGTAATGGTATTTAAATTTTGTTATTTTTCCATACAATTTGTGAAATAAGGGATCACTATTAAAATAATACTTTTATACGGATAAGAAAAGAAATATTTCTAACAACTAGTATAATTATGATAAATATTGTAGTATAATTATGATACATTGTAATTTTTTACATAATGCTGTACAAATGAAAGATATAATGTTATGTAACATAAAGCTTGCATACACTAGAATATAAAAATCTGTGATTAGCATTTATTGTATTATTTTTTCTATAATAATCGTTTTTCTGTGACCGTTATATAAACCGTTTTTCTATAATAACCGATAACATAACAAAAAGTGACTCTTCGCCAGTACAAGAAAATTTTTTATCTTGAAGTATAGATACTACACTAAAAAGGTTTTTATCATAGACATATATACTTAGATACAGCATGCATGTCTTGGCAGAACAGACAAAGAAGCAAAAGAGGAGAAGTTTTCTCTCTTTGTCCGCGCAAATAGGATGCGCAATCGTTTTATGACAGCGGGCGTGATAGCCACGAAGTAAGAATAAGGAGACGTAACTAGATAGCGTATAGCAGGGCTGCACAACTAGCAGCCCAATAACCACGTTTGGCTATCACGTTTATTCCATTTCCTCCATTCGTAGCCAGAGATGCCAGATCGTGCAGGCAGCATCGAGAGCATCGAAGTGAGGAGACCCTTATCGCCTCGATGCTCTCGTACGCATACAAGCGAGAGTCACGTCCGTGTGCGTGACGTCACGCTCCGCTGTCGGTGGAAGAGTACAGACACAGTATGTTCCGTTTCCTTTCCACCAAGCCGGCCACGAGGCAACGTACGTAACGCGCTCGTTCCGTACGACAACGTTTTTCGATATTAGGCTGCGTTCCGATATTCACTGCCACTACTGGAAATCTATAGCACATGTGACGTGAAGCATAGATGTTTAGCACTGGCAATGAATATGGAAACGCAGTTTTGTAATCTTGTAAAAAAACATGATATTATTCAAATACAATATTCACATAACATATTTGTATAAATTATTAATATGACAGTGAAAAAAAGAT
>NW_018022079.1:0-4362 GCF_002006095.1 Pseudomyrmex gracilis
CAAATCGGTGTTCCCACGCTTGGGTGTTCTTCTTGTAAATGGATGGAGGCTATTCCAATGAAAAATATAAGAGCTTTGTGTGTAGCAGAGATATTCGTAAAGCAGAGTGTCTCTAGACATGGTGTGCCAATAGAATTGCACACAAGTTAAAAAAGAAATTTTGAATCGCATCTTTTTCTAAGAATTACTATGAATGTTGGGAATAAAAATACTAGAACTACTGTCTTGCATTTGCAGTCTGACGGGCAAATAAAAAGGCAGCATCGGACAATCTTATAGTATTTGTCAAAATTTGTCGAGAGATATCAAAGAGATTGGGATCGATGGATTCCAACGTTTCTCCTAGCCTACCGTTCTTCAAGACATAAAGTTACAGGAGCTTTTCCTGTCAAGACATATTTTGGACGTAATTTTCGTCTTTCTTTAGATTTATTGCCAGACTTCCTTCCAGATTATTGTTCGGATTTTTNGGAAAATTATATTCGAGAAGTAGAAACAAGGTTGGAGAAAATTTATCGAGAACGGTAGGGAACGGTTGGAAATGNGATCAAACAAGGCAAAGTTGCGCTACGATCAGAAAGCTAAACATATTCTTTTTGATGTTGGACAGAAAATGTGGTTCTGCAATTCTCGCAGGAGCAAAGAAAAAGCTCTTAAGTTACAGAGAAATTGGGAAGAACCTTACTTGGTTGTAAAATACTTGAGTGATGTAGTGTATTGTATTCATCGCTCAGACATACAATTAAGCTTGTACACGCTGACAGACATCTTTTTTTGAACGGATAGAACACACAGCAGAAACTTGCTGAGATATTTTGTAAAGTTTATGTTTGTGTAACAATTTTGGAAAAGCATGTTGTTGGCGTTTTTTGTTGCTCCGTTCGGAAGTCTTCGTCGTCGCGGGACATCGTGGTCTTCGTGGGACGTTTCTGCTCAAATATTGTTGTCGTCACGAAACTGTCATTTTTTTTAGACGTGTTTCTTTTTAAGAGGATCGCCTCGTCCACGGTTTTTGAGCATGGTTTTTCAATAAACCGCTGAGCGAATGCCGAGGCAAAGACTTGGAGTGTTTTCTTCAAGACGACGGGCCCATGCGGGCTTCCCCCCTTCTTGTCTGAAGTCGCGGAAACGCGGAAGACACTGCAGAAAGATTCTCAAAAGGAGGATCTTCGCCCAGAGAGTTCGAGATTCTGCGGCAGCAGCTGGGAAGTGAGCAGGAAATCTGGAAGTTTTTTTGATCGTCGGGACGACGATCTAANAGAAGGATGAAGGCAGTTGCGGGATGTATGCATGGGATCAACACCTGTTNGAAGGATATATCGCTTCGTTGTTTGGTCGTTTGGTTGCGTGCCGTTTGTTTGACAGAAAAACGGGTTGGCAACGAGTTTCTTTGAAAGAGTACAAGTAATCAAAATGGGGGCCGGAGCGGAACAGACGTGCGGAAAGAAGTTCCGGACGTTTCTGTACTCTTACCTAAATTCTCTGTATTCTGAAATAAAGCAAATTCTTAGACAAACCGTGTGCTTGCTCATTTTTGTAAATCGCGAAAACGCGGCGGCAATGTAATATATATATGTACAGACGGCGTCAGTAATTCGAAAAATAGGCGCGGGGATCGGAGGGCAAGCGGGGCGGTTGNTCGTAGCGCCAACGGGCGCCGTACTAACTAACTAGTAGCAATCGGGTGTCCACAACTGGACACCCGATTTTGGGACTAATGGATATTTGGATCAACTGGACTTTTTATGTGATCCCCGCGCCTATTCTT
The DNA here is from genome assembly GCF_002006095.1 of Pseudomyrmex gracilis. NCBI lineage: Eukaryota > Metazoa > Arthropoda > Insecta > Hymenoptera > Formicidae > Pseudomyrmex > Pseudomyrmex gracilis. The sequence continues at coordinate 1,769 of NW_018022079.1, forward strand.
CGAATTAATGACGCCGTCTGTACATATATACATATAACACATACATAGATATATTGTATATATATATATTGTGACGTGGCCGAGCGGTTGCGGCGGCAACCGCCCGCCTTAGTCACAAAGACTTGTCTCCGGGACCCGAAATCGCACTCGGGAACCGTTAATCCTTCGGGGCATGCACGCGACTTAAAAGAAAAATCGATTTTAATTAATTTTGTTCCTCTGTACAAATAAAACCGTCAGCTATGCGAGCCTCACCGGCATNGACAAGGAGGCCGAGGAGTCAGCCAGGAGAAAGAAGGCGCCGGGAAGCCAGGAGAGGCCGGAAATCAATGGCGAAGCAGCTCCCGAAATACAGCGCTGAGGGCAAAAGGCGCGTTAGGGAGACAAAGCGCGCCAAGGGCACCAAAATCCGTTGCGAAAAGCTGTCGGAAAAACAAAACAGCCGTGACAGAGCCGCGTAACCCCCGAGGTGAAGGCCGGAAAACAAAAACAAGGAGCAACGTCAACAATTTCGGCAGGTCCGAATCGACCCTGAAAAGAGCCGTTGAAGATTTGATGGAAGCAACGGCGACGTATCGGGACACGTGGTCTCAACGCTTAATCAATTTGATAGGCCGACGGCATCACCCCCGCTGAGGGGAGCCCCTCCGAAGGGAAACCGGCGAGGCGGTATAAAAGCGGCCGGAGCGCGGGCGTTAGCCAGAATAGAAAGGCTATTAGCTATAAGCGAAAAAGCACGAGCGAGTATCGAGTAGATANAATATCCTGAGCGAGTAGAGAAATCGTTGTGCCAGGGCGCCGATACAAAACACGAGTGTTAGTGCAAGGACCGAGTGCAAAGTCGGAGCGCCAGAGAGAGAGAGGCTAGCGAAAAGCCGTAGAGAAAGCGATCGACGCAAGAAGTGGACGGCAGCCNGAGGCGAGTTCCCGGAACCACTGGACCCCGTTCGTGAGATCGACACCGGTGAGGTACCGGCGCGAAGCCGAAACTTCTATTACGTGTTGCGCCACTCGCGTTGATACTTTTATTTGTTACGTCTCGAGGGCCCTGTGTCGCCCACATTGTCGCGTAGGGGACAGGAGTGCTCCGTCCAAAATTGGATTCAAAAATCGGGTTTTTCGGGTGGAGCGAGCAGTCGCAATCGAGCGACAGGTATTAGTTATCGGCATACGTCGTCAAGGCGCGGGTAATTCGCCTTCTCGGCTATCGAAAAATCACACGCCCCGGAGGAAATAACTCCTTAGATTATCACGTAAAATGTACAGATGCTATCGTTACGCGTCACGGTTATCGGAGATCGCGAGAGGCTAATTTTCGGTACAGCATACAAACCGCGTACACGTGCGCTAATCAAGAGCGAATTCCGCGGTCGGCTTATTAGCCGTGAGTGTGCGANGAGGCGAGTTCCCGGAACCACTGGACCCCGTTCGTGAGATCGACACCGGTGAGGTACCGGCGCGAAGCCGAAACTTCTATTACGTGTTGCGCCACTCGCGTTGATACTTTTATTTGTTACGTCTCGAGGGCCCTGTGTCGCCCACATTGTCGCGTAGGGGACAGGAGTGCTCCGTCCAAAATTGGATTCAAAAATCGGGTTTTTCGGGTGGAGCGAGCAGTCGCAATCGAGCGACAGGTATTAGTTATCGGCATACGTCGTCAAGGCGCGGGTAATTCGCCTTCTCGGCTATCGAAAAATCACACGCTCCGGAGGAAATAACTCCTTAGTTTATCACGTAAAATGTACAGATGCTATCGTTACGCGTCACGGTTATCGGAGATCGCGAGAGGCTAATTTTCGGTACAGCATACAAACCGCGTACACGTGCGCTAATCAAGAGCGAATTCCGCGGTCGGCTTATTAGCCGTGAGTGTGCGANGCGTCTCACACGGCGAAATTCTTCTATCGCGGCGGACAAGTGCTATCGACTCGAATTGACCGCGATCGAGAAGAAGAATTACGGAATTTATATAAGAGCGACCGTGGAGTGATTTAATTCGGAAATCNCCTAGCCGGCGAGATTCTATAACGCTGGTTTCTNGCCGTTCCCAACTGGCAAACAGCTGATTCAACGCGAGTCTAAATCCGGTCAACGACCCGGCTGGCAAGATCGCGTAAACACCGGCGAGGTGTCTAGCGCACGCGACTGCGGAATTTACACAAAAACAGCTGTAGCTTTCTTGCGCAATAAAATTCGACGAAGCACGCCAAACGAATTTGACTTCATTGTAATATCTTTTTCTATTATCACCGAAGCAGTAACCTCCATTTTGTTAACATTTTCTCTATTAATTCTCGCGTATTTTATTTAATCTGACCCGTGGCGTATTCTCCTTTCTTTTATCACTTGGTTTACCCCGCCCCTCTCCGTTTGGATTAACCGAGCTAGTCGGCCTGAATACCGACGACGGGACGTCACAGAATCGGCACGTGAATCACGTGCCTGGCGCCCAACCTACATCCGAAAATTAATTGACGATTCCGGGTGTTCAGCTTTCGTTTGGGCTCACCCGATCAGTGACATCTCACACTGCGGAGGCAAGTCACTTTTTCTCACTGCAGCTTTTCGAAGGGAAAAACGTTGCAATATATATA
>NW_018022079.1:4900-6522 GCF_002006095.1 Pseudomyrmex gracilis
CTTACATAAATTGATCTTGGCGGATCGGCTGGTTCTTTTCGCTAGGCGTCGTACGGCGCTGTTCGTTCGTTCTTTCTCCTGGAACGGATCTAGCGGAAAGGCCGGTTTGCCCGGCGGAGAATACTAGATTCCCCGGATGCGGATGCCGGTTTACCCGGCGGAGAATCAGAGATTCCCCGGTGAGGATTGGATCGTAGAGTCGCTGTCGGTTTGCCCGACCGAGAAGGAGCTTCTTTAGGTGCTTCTCTGTCCGAAGATCGGAGCAGATCTGATCTTCTCGGTTTTTGGCCCGGCTTTTATGTTTTCCGCGGGCGGGGTTGACAAGATGCGCGGAAAACGTTTGTTTGTTACGCTGGTTGTTTTGTGGCGCGGCGGTGCGCGCGGTGCGGGCGCGGTATCAGTTGTCATTTGTTTGCGCGGGGAAGCACGCGGTGCGGGCGGCGCGTAGGCCGGCAGCATGTATTTCATACATGCTGCAGTTTTAAAAAGTTTATTTTGGCGCTATGCGCTGTTTTTTGGGCCAGGACGGATGATCGGTTCCGGGCGTAACAATTTACACCGTTACATTTCTCCCCTACTTAGGGGAAAGACGTGTTNCTACACATCTTCAGCCGCCCCCGGCTGTCGAATCGGAGGGTCCATTGCCCGTCGTGTAAATCCGCCTTGAATTTCCTCCATGTATGGCGGGCCTGGTGCGGGACGTTGATGAATCGCCCCGGCTGTATCTCCACCTGCGAAGCTTGCACCAGGTTGTGTGGAGCTGGTGGCACGACTAGAGCGACGGAGATATTTTGAACGGTGTTTGCGGCGGTGGTTGGCTTGAGCCGCGTAGGATACGGCTGTGAGATCGCCCGGATCCTCAAGCCCGTGGTGGCTCGGAGGCGGTTCGCGTCTGGCGCTGTCAATCTGCGTATCTTCTGAGCCGTTTCCGGAATTATCCTGGCAGGAACCTTTTTCGTTAGCCCGTCGAGGTCCTCATCGAGGTCGGAGTTCCCGAAAAGATCTTTTAGCACCTGCCGGCAATTTTTCGCTGGTTTCGATTCAGGTGGTGCTGGCGTTTCTTCGACCAGATGCACAATACTCTCGATCAGTGTTTCGAGAGTTTCTTCTGGCATTTCGGAGTATTGCTGCTTCAATGCTCGCTCTGCGCTCATTTTTGCGATTGATACATTTTTGAATTTCTTCACGGCTTTTATAGGCGAGGAATTGTTTTCTTTATAGTGACCGTCCTTGATCTGTATTGTTAGTATACACAGTGCCTCAGCTTCGTCTCTTTCTGTCTCACTTTCGCTATCCTCGTCGTTGTTTTGATTGGCCGGGCGCAGTCTTTTTAAATCTCGCACGCGAACGTGCCGGTGCCACTTGGTTTGACGGTCTTGTAAATTTGCTATCACCGGTGTATCGTCTGACTTTTAAAGACTCGACGTAACGCGGCGCGAACTTTGCGTTAAATCCTTCTGCTTTATTTGACAGGGGGTAGACACGTTTCCATACTTCCTCTCCTATTTTCGGTCTTTAGTCTTGTCGACGCAAGTCATAATAACGTGCTTAACGTTGAAACGATCGGGCAAAATGTATCTTGACTAGCTCGAAAGCGTTTTCTAATCGTTTCTGTAGTACAT
>NW_018022079.1:11642-15750 GCF_002006095.1 Pseudomyrmex gracilis
TTTCAACTCCACCCATTTGGTGAATCTGTCTTGCATCACGAACAGCCAAATACACCTTTGAGTCGACCTTGGTAGCGGTGAGGTCGATGGTTACTTGCTGCCAAGGTGCATTGACAGGTTCTGTAGAGTTTCTCGGCTGGCTTTGTCGGCGGAATTTTATAGCGCAAGCAGTTTTTGCATGTCCGGACGTATTTCATTATATCCCGAAACATGCCCGGCCAGTAATAAATCTGTGCCACGCGTGCTATTGTTTTTGCCACTCCTAGATGTCCCGCGGTTGGCTCGTCGTGAAAACAAGACATAATTTTGTCTCGTTCTTCCCTTGAAACGCATCGTTTCCATTGTTCGTCTGNTTCGGTTTTGCGGAAATCAAGACTGTGTAATACGTGCCTGTACAGTTGACCGTTGCGTATTTGGTAGTCGGGCAAGTCTTCCGGTGTTTCTGTCATTTTTCTCATTATGCGGCTGTACCATTTACGTGGTTTATTAATCTGGACGTTGCATATCTCGTTTTTTTGTGATAATGCGTCTGCTACTTTGTTTAGTGCGCCTTTTCTATATCTTACCTCGAAGGTATATTATTGCAGCTCAAATAACCATTGTGCTAGTCGACCGGTCGGTTCCTCTAGCCGGTTTAACCACTTTAGCGATTGATGGTTTGTTATGATTACGAATTTCTATCCTTCGAGGTTCATCCTCATCCGCCGTACGCCCCAGACGACGGCGAGTCATTCCAGCTCGGTCGCGCTGTAATTATTCTCGGCGCCATTCAGTGTTCGGCATATGCTATCAATCGTTTGCCCTCTTCCGAATTTTGTGTTAGCACTGCTCTNAGACCGTGTGTGCTTGCGTCCGTCTGGAGAATGAATTGCCTAGAAAAATCCGGACATGCCAGTACTGGTGCGGTAGTTAGTATTCGTTTTAATTTCTGGAAGGCTTGCTCTTGATCGTCTTCCCAGTGCCATATTATATTTTTTCTTGTGAGCTGAGTCAACGGTGCTGCGATTGTTGCGAAGTCCTTAATAAATCTGCGGTANNAAGATGCCACACCNAGGAATTGTCTCCCTTTTTGGAGATTTGTTGGTGTCGGCCATTCTGTGATCGCTTCAATTTTTGCTGGATCCGTTTGAATTCCGCGTTGGTCGATTACGTGTCCTAAGTATTTTAGTCGTTCCCGACCGAACCGGCATTTGTCTGAATTCGGCTTTAGCTTTGCCTCTTGAAGACGCCGAAATACTTCTTTTAGAAGCGCGAGGTGCTGGTCAAATATCCTGCTGGTTACAATAATGTCGTCTAGGTACACTAGCACGTAAGGTTCGAGATCCGGTCCTAGAATTGTATCCAGCAGTCGTTGGAATGTAGCGGGAGCCGAGTGTAAACCAAACGGCATCACGCGGAATTGCATGAGCCTTCGGCCTGGTACCGTGAATGCTGTTATTGCTCGGCTTTCCGGTATCAGTGGAACTTGCCAGTACCCGCTTTTTAGGTCAATTGTGGACAGATACCGGGCGCTTCTTAATTTGTCCAGTGTTGCCGGGATGTGCGATAACGGGTAGGCATCTTTCTCCGTGACCTCATTGACTTTCCTAAAGTCAATGCAGACGCGATATTCTCCATTTTTCTTTTTAACGATGACTACCGGCAAGCTCCATGCACTCTTGGATGGTTTGATTACCCCTTCCTTCAGCATTTTATCTACTTCTGCGTCGATCACTGCCTGCATTGTTGGATTTTGCGGCCGGTATCTTTGTTTGATTGGCGTATTCTTTTTTACTCGGATATGGTGATGAAGGACGTTTGTTGGCCTCTTGACGTCTCTGAACTTTTGTAATTCCTTGTCTAGGAACTCTTCCAGTTGTTTTCTTTNGTTGGCCGTCAACGGTGATAATCCTTCTGTCATGGAAAACATATCTAGATTTTGTCTATTTCTTTTCCGGATATCTTCTTTTGCTGGTACGATCGGTAGCCTCATTTTATGCCACAGGTCTACTCCAATGAGCATTGGAGTCGGCAATCCTGGCATTACTNAGTATCTATGCTTGTATCTTTTTTCCCCGAACTCGATTTTTAGCCGGTATGCCGCTTTGACGCTGGACTGGTTCCCATCGATCACTGTTATCCCTGTTTACACGGCCCTTTTAGCGTAACCCTGTTTTTCTGCCAAAGCTGCGGTTTCACTATTGATAAATGACGAGTCGGGCCCGGTGTCTAGAAGCGTCTCTATGGCGTTTCCATGGAAATTAATCCATATGTATGACCGCGGTTTAAAATTAATTATTGGCTAGACCGGTTTGTTGCAGCACTTTCCCNGGCCCCCGAGGCGTTTCCCGGACGTGGATGACAATCCTTTGTCAATACTCCTTCTTTTCNACATTGCGAACAGAATTTCTTCGCCGGTCTCTGGCACTGCTGCCTCGTATGCCCCCGTTGCTTGCATCGCCAGCAGCATTCTGCCCGGTTATATACTGCCGCTGCGGTGGCTACCGGTGGCTTTCGGAATTCCCTCTTTTGTTCCTCGAGCTCTTCGTACTCGGCGACCAACGCCGTAAACTCGCCGATTGTTTGGAAATTTCCACGACGTATATAAAACTTAAAGTCGGGCGCCATATTGGCGTAAAGCCGCTGAAGCTGCTGTTGTGAATTCTCCTGCACGGCGCATTTTTGTGAGCAGCTCGGTGGCAGTCTTGAATGGTTCATTTTGCCGCTGCTTCCAGTTGAGTACTTCCGTTGTCAGTTTCTCACGAAGCCGGTGACAGGTATTGTCTTATAACTTCTTGCCGGAATTGCTGCCATGTGTCAAAGAATGATTTGTTATTTCTATGGCATAGCAGCGCTTCTCCGCGTAACAAAATTGGCAAAGACTTTAGTAGAATATTGTCTGGACATCCGGCTGCCTTGGCTAACTCCTCAATGTGCTCGAGGAAGCTCAGTGGATCTTTCGCGTCGAATTGTACTCTCCATTTACGCAGTTGACTTATTGCTTTCCCTGCGTCGGGTGTCGGTGGTGGAGAGGCTGGTGGATTCTGCATTTTGTTAGTTGCCCCCTGTATCNCTGGATATGCTGGATTCTCTCACGAGAATGTTCTTAATCTTTGGCGTAACTCTTCNATCGTTCCCGTTGAGTCGATCTCCCGAATCGTCAGCTCGCTGCTTAATTGTTCCTTTGAGAGTTTCTNTATCCATGCCATCGTTAGATTTCAATGTTGCTGTAACAAATCTTTTCGGAACAAAGAAANAAACANACAAAATGCTCTNGATTGCTACAAAACNTCAAGTTCGGTTATACNNTAGCTACTCGGTATCCAAGTCGCTCTGTCTTTACTCTGTTTTATTTCAGCTGTTCGGGCGCCGTGTAACGGTTCAACTTTTTTGTCGACGCTTATTTCGTTATTTTAAANTTANTTTTAGCTGCGGAATAGCTNGTCGGGATNCANGTTCGGTTTTAGGTAGAGTAGAACAGAGTAGATTTCGTTGAAATAATAAAAAAGATAAGAATTTATTAAAAGANTAAAGANAGATATTTACAAAAGGTGTTGAAGAAACAGTGAGTTTCAGATAACAGAAAATATATTCGTTTGAAAAAGTAAGTTTCGAGCAGAAAACAATATTTGAAAAAAAGAGTTTCAGAAAAAGCGATTTACGAAACGTGAGTTTATAACGCAAGTTCAAATAACTCAGGTTCGAGAGATATTTACACGCGAGTTCGGAAAAATATTTACACTCTGGAAAAGTCGTTTCCTTACATAAATTGATCTTGGCGGATCGGTTGATTCTTTTTGCTAGGCGTCGTACGGCGCTGTTCGTTCGTTCTTTCTCTTGAAACGGATCTAGCGGAAAGGCCGGTTTGCCCGGCGGAGAATATGAAATTCCTCTGGAGCGGATCTATCGGAAAGCCGGTTTGCCCGGAGGAAAATACTAGATTCTTCGAATGCGGATGCCGGTTTACCCGGCGGAGAATCTAAGATTTCCGGAGCGGAGCGGAACGGATGCCGGTTTATCCGGCGGAGAATTAAAGATTCCCCGGTGAGGATCGGATTGTAGAGTCGCTGTCGGTTTGCCCGACCGAGAAGGAGCTTCCTTAGGTGCTTCTCTGTAGATCCGGAGATCG
>NW_018022079.1:16544-17641 GCF_002006095.1 Pseudomyrmex gracilis
CAAGTGTTCTTTAAAAAAAGAGTTATTTTAACACGTGATTTATATTTATGCCGGAACCGGTAGAGTTTAACTATAGGATTTTAATGCTTTTGTTTATACAAAATTGCCGAATGCGTATAAACAGAAGTATTAAAATCCTATAGTTAAACTCTACCGGTTCCGGCATAAGTTAACAGTTATTGCCCGCATAAACCAGGCCTAACTAACNGATACATTATATCAATAATGGTGTGTAAGTATCGATATGTGCCTGTATCAGGTGACACATGTATTGATACAAAAACTCGATACTTTCGAGATAAAGTACAAAATATCGATCCCGTATCGCACATCCCTAATGAACGGTGCGCATTATTACGGTGTCTAAGTGAACGATGCGCATTAGTACGGTGTGTAAGTAAACGGTGCGTATTATTACGGTGTCTCTATTAAGGCTGCGTTTCGAGTTACGCATGAAGCGCATANACTGCATAGAAAGTCGTTCCGATTTAAACAATGCGAGCATTGAAAGCGTTTTGAGAGAGCTAAGAATTCTCTAGATTATATTAACCGTACTNAACTCTTAGCACTCCTTNCAGCGTGCTTCTACTTTGACTTGAAGCAGTTGATGCGTTTGATGCGTTCATGCANTCTATGCATGCATTGATTAAATCGGAACGACTAAACCCGTGTTTATAAGGGCAATAACTTTTAACTTATGCCNGGACCGGAGAAGTTTAACTATAAAATTTCAATGTTTCTGTTTATACAAAATTGCCAAATGAACTATTTGTCATCCTATCAAAGTAAAAGTGAAATAAATTTAAAAACATCTCAAGATTATAAGTAAAATAAATGTACCAAAGTCAGATAGAAAATATTTTACCTGCAAAAAACTAGGCCGCCTAACTTTAGCACTTTTTTACATTTTTTACTAGCAGAGTACTTTGCAACAAATCTTTGTTATCTCTTATCAAGATAAACAAAAGCTCAAATTCAAGCTTCCTCTTAACAACCAAAAAATTAAAGGTTTGACTCCTGGCCGAGGAGTCTTTTTCGCAATATTTTATAAATTAGTTAGGGAAATATTCGGGGTCTTTTATATGTGAGATGCAAAT
>NW_018022079.1:20754-22537 GCF_002006095.1 Pseudomyrmex gracilis
GGATCAAAAAATTACCACGTCCACGCCGTTGTTCCTGGGTAGTGCTAAGAGTAGTAATTTCTATTAATTTNGGCTAAAAATTTTGTCCGCCATCTTGGTCCGTCATCTTGGATCCGCTATTTTGAATTTTGCAAATCTGACTTTAGATTTGTGATCAGCAACCCCAAAAACCTTCGTAAACTTAATTTGGTGCAAATCGGTTGACTAAAATTTTTTACCGCCGTTTTCGTTCATTTTTTGAAAATTTTAAAATAGCCAAGGTTATATCTGACCGTAAAATTTTTCGCTTTTTCATGTTCTGGTGTCAAAAAAGGGGGTTTCCATTTAAAAAAAAACCACTTCCGGTTGAAGTAACCCACTTTTGGTCAAAATCAAAAGTTGAAAGATACGCCATTTTGGTTTCCCTTCAAAACCCTACAACTTTTATATGAAACTTTTTTCGATTTCTGGCCACACAAACGAGTTATTGGAGGTGATAGATTCAGATGACTCACCCTGTATATATATATACACGTACAAGTTTCCNCTCAACATCCTGTAAACGGCTCGTATTGGCTTTATATACTTTGTTGAATTTTTACGAGCCTTAAAATATTATTCAAAAAATTAAACTTACAAACAATAGTTTACAAAATGGCGGCTATTAAAGATAGAGTGTGAAAAACCGGAAGAAAACTTTTGTTTTTAAACTTTTGCATTGGTTAGAGGAATCGATTGCCTGGTACAAAATTGTATGCGTTGTGAAACTCATTTTCCAAACAAATCCGTATGTGAAACATTTTTCCACAATTTTTGCAACAACGTTATACCGTTTAAAAAAGGAATAAGCAACTTTTTCTTGTAAAATTTGTAATTCAGAAATAAATTATCGTGAAAAACTTTTNCAAAAACAAAATTAAAGTTTANACTCTAATTTTTAACGTTTTTTATTTTCCNACGNTGAAATGATATACAAAAAATNTGCGTTTTTTAATGGGAAAAAATTCGTAAGTAACATTTGTGTATCACGCGTGAGTAATGTGTGTGTACGTGTAGCGCGTGTTTGTATGTGGTTATTAATGCGTATCACCTCCTCTACCTTTTAACAATTTGTTTATTTGTTGAGAAATACTGTTACTCGAATTTGTTATTTCTTCTTGCCTATTCCTCTTTAAAACGGTATGTATAACTTTGTCAAAAGAATCGTAAAAAAATGTTTTAAGTACAGATTTGTTTGGAAAAACATGACCTTCAACACTCACAATTTGTGCCAGGCAATCGATTTCTCTGATTAATGCAATAGTTTAAAGACAAAAGTTTTCTTCCCGTTTTTCACAGTCTATCTTCAATAGCCGCCAGTTTGTAAAATATTGTTTGTAACTCAAGTTTAAGTTTTTGGTTGTTAAGAGGAATGTTTAAGCATGAAATTGAATTTTTATTTATCTTGATATGTTGATTTTTTGCAGAGTTATCTGCTATTAAAAACTGTTAAAAAGTTGTGCTAAAGTTAGGTGGCCTTAATTTCTTTTGCAGGTGAGTGTATGTCAACTTAATACTTTAATAATATTTATGTTGAAATGCTAACTTAACCTTGTNATCGTTGTCCGGAAGGGGTACCCCGCATCCGGAGAGGTGGCCCCAGCGACTTTGAGCCCAGTTTTTTGCCAGCCGGAGTCAGAAACGGATGTGCTGTTCAACGCCGCATTGACAAGACCAAGCCAGAAAGAAAAGCAGTCGAGGATTCCAACCTGAATCCGAATAAAAAGAATGAAAGTCAAGATACAGTATAATTGAAGACGTTTAA
>NW_018022079.1:23542-27469 GCF_002006095.1 Pseudomyrmex gracilis
GATAAAAAATCAATTGTTTACGATACTTAGCCTGTGTGACTGATTTTGGTTGAGGAAACGTCCCTGACAATTGCGGCCACAATTATAAGGTTAGTACTTACCTAAAGTCAAACCATCCGGGACTATCTCCATTTGAAAGGCGAAGAAATTAATTGTTGCGGATATTGCGTGTGCGGATAGATCTTTCATAGTCTAAANAATAGTGCAAGTTTTACCTACAATTAAAATTTCGCGATACTAACCTGTCGGGTGCTGTGACTCCGGAAAATTAATTTCAACTGAAATTAAGGTCAAAATTGTAATTGTCAGCGATACTCTGCGTGCGTAGTAATCTTTGTGCGGGAAAACATCGCACCGAGCTTTTTAACTATTAAAGTGTTAGGGACTTACCTGTAGTGCAATGCCTCTTTCAGCAATGTCCTAACTCTGCAAGAAAAGTCAGTTGTTAAAGAGATTTGGCGTGTGTGCGAATCCTGCTTGGAAAGGTCATCTAGCTGAATTGTAACTACAGTTAAAGTACTAAAAGTTTATCAACTTACCTAACGTGGTCTAACGGGATGACGGATCCAACGGTGACTCCACCTGAAACAGAAAGCAATGCANTTAGTAAAAGTTTTTAGTGTGAATTGTTGGCGAAACTTTTAAAGTGTATTGTTGTTCATTACATTAAGTAGTTAGGAAAGTTTGAGCAACAATTGCTTGGGTTAAGTTTCAAAGTAACCAACAGAGTAACAGAGTACCTATGTTAGGCGAGGAAATTTAATTGTTGGTAATATTGTACACAACGATAGTCCGGTGGAAGAAGAAACGTTTGTGAAAGTTTTGACAACAATTCACAAGATCTGTGCAACTGCATGTGCGTGCAAGGTTTAAGTATAGAATCTTAATTGTTGAAGAGATTTCGTACTGCGAGGTATCTGTAAGAAGTTAGAGGCGTGATGAGATTTGGGCTACAATTACCGAGGCCCTCACTTTGTGTTGAACGTGAGTAACACACTAAGGTGCGCATGCGTAAGTACCAAAAAGGGGAAGCGAGCCTTCGAGGAAAGAGAAGACACGCCGGCGCCAGTAGAGAACGAGATCCTAAACAAGCAGATTGCTGCTGTAAAGAACGGGTGTCGAAANAACCGTGCTCACTCAAATAAAATAATCGCATAAATAAGTTTGTTGTATACACAAAGTGCTACTATTTTTCTTGACGGACACATGGTGTCATAATCAATAAATGTTGTGAAATATACATTTTGTTAATATACTTAAAACTCTGGTGTAGTTATTTGTTCACGTACTTACCTGTTCATCTCGGTGATAAACTTTGAGCTGAGCGGAATATTACAACTTGGTTCCCGGGAGGAAAGGATCCAGAGGTCTGCGTATGTTTATCAGTCCGGTGAGTCCGTTCCCTGAAACAAAAACAGACGATAAATTTCCTTCCTACTTAGAAGGGGAAAGTAGGTGGCAACCGTATTATTTACGCAAGTTCTTCATCCGTCTAGTCACAACCTAACCTAACCTAATCCTAANATGTTCTTTAAATATAGTATTAGTGTAATGTAGAATCACACACTGTAACGGAGCCGCCGTGGTACGCGCGGCTTGCCCGGCCTTCCGCCTGCCGGACAGCTTGNTCAGACCAGGATTCGGGAGAGGGGAAGGGAAAGATTGCGACACGTTTGGTTTATGCNGTAATGAACTGANCTTATATTCTTGAGTAATTTTTATGATTTTACAAAGGTTAGGTCGTAGGATACGCGGTCGTAGGATTACGGGGCTTTTGCCCTTGCGAGGTGATGGTTTCACGGCCGCAGATTGGTTCGTGTTAGCTTCTACGGACGGTTGAATCGGTAACTTATCTACTAAGAGGGAGGAGGCACGACTATGTACATCGATGGGGCTCTTACTAACTACGAGGTGGCGGATGTTCGTTGGCGGACGCGGAGTCGTCAGGTCGGTCTCGCGATTCCAACGAGGGATGTTTCCAGAAGCCGTGAGAACGGCTGTCGGTAAGCCGTAAAAACGGCTGTGTCGGTAGCCGTGAGAACGGTTATTGGTGGGCCGACGTGAGCGGCTATTGGTGTGGCAGTGACAACGGCCGTTCTACTCCTTGGGCTGGTAGCGCCGTCAGAGAGGTTGCGCGTGAGCGCTTTGTTGCCGAGCCGGTATCTGGCGTCGGTTTTCCCCCGGGTCAAACCCTCAAAAAGGGAGGACGGTCGGTGTGCTTAGGTTCACGCCTTGAGCACGGTGGGTGCAAGAATCTCCCGAGTCAATACCTCGGAGAGGAAGAACGGGTTCCCTTGAGTCAACTCCTTGAGGAGGAAACGGTTAGGACTCCTTCCGAGTCAATACCTCGGAAGGGAGAATCGGTCTTACCCGAGTCAACACCTCGGAGGGATCGTCGGCGTGCCCGAGTCAACTCCTCGGAGCACGAGGCTAGGANCTTGGGTATCCTCCCGAGTCAACACCTCGGCGAGGAAGGAAGTGGTGATCCCGAGTCAACACCTCGGTGATCGGACAGAGTCCCTAGCAGGGCGGGTTGTCGGTCCCGAGTCAGCACCTCGGCGGCCTAGGAATGCTTCCGAGTCAGCACCTCGGCGGCCTAGGAATGCTTCCGAGTCAGCACCTCGGCAGCAGGAGGAATAGGAAAGGAATGGTGCTTGGACCGGTTTTCGACCGCCTTTTATACCCAGCAGGTGCCTAAGCCTTGTCCGGGGGGCGGTGTGCGGTGTGCGTTGCGCCGGCGCGGTCTGGTGCGGCGGCGCTCGTGGCCGCGGTGTGTTCGGTTTTGACAGACGGTCGGTTATGTTCGTGTAATACGGCACGGGTGTAATCGTAACTGTACTTGGCGCGGTCAGAAATAACTATACAATGACATAGGATAAAAAATAGAATATATATTAGCATAAAAAAAATATAATACTAATAATAATAATAATAATAATGATAATGATGAGGGTAATAATTGTAGTGACGGGTTTGTCCCGTCACAACACTCTATATGTAATCCGTAATTTTTTCATGTACAGATTTCTTTACGTGACTTATTTATCAGTAATATAAAATACAACATTTGCATGTTACTAGAAATGTCTTCAATATCATTTTTATTTTCAGTATTGCTTGATTCGGAATCATTGCTTTCAACGTTTTTATTTAAAAGCGTCACCAAAGATATTACAATGAAATTTCTTCATTGGCATATTGTATATTTTTGAAACATATAAGCGCGAAGTCACTTTCACTATTTCTGGGAGAACCAATAAATTTCAAAGAAATCTAAAGGAGGAGAGCCCATAAGGCGGGGTTTCGGCCCAATTAGAAAATTATTGAAAACACGTGGAATACATTGTGTCAGACCATACCAATAATATTCAGTCAATTTTAGCCTAAACAGATACATTTGTACCCTTCCTACCTTTCCCATATCTAGCTACGTCGAGTTTACCACCCTCATATTTTGTGAGTAAAAAACGCTGACAAATACGACCTAATGCTTTACAAATAAACAGTTTTGGGCCAATTGAGCATTAGTTAATCGATCCTAGCTCACATCACTATGCTTCTTNNCTTGGATCTCCCAATGCTTTTTACCCTTCACAATATGGCCTTAAGTTCTTGCGAATGAGAACTGGTCACAGAAAATGACTTCCGAAAACAAATAGAGATTTACATACACAAAGTCATTTTTCTGACCATTTCTTACTTGCAAAAACATAAGGCGGTATAGTGGGGAGTAAAAAGCATTGAGAGATCTAAGGAGGGGAGCATAATGATGTGAGCTACGATTGACTAATGCTCAACTAACCCAAAACTGTTTATTTGTGAAACATTAAATCCTATTTGTCAGCGTTTCTCACAAAATATGGAGGTGGTGAAGTGGACGTAGCTAGGTATAGGAAAAATAGGAGAGGTTCCCCCCGAGGGTGTGCC
>NW_018022079.1:28549-33309 GCF_002006095.1 Pseudomyrmex gracilis
GGCTCTCCAAGGAGGCGGCCCGTATTACGGTTTCCCGGTATAAAAAAATCCGGGAAATGTTAGACGACGCCTACGCCAAGAGATTCTTGGCGGAGGCGTTCAGACGCGAGTCGGACGACTGCGGGACTTAGGTGGGTGAGCCCACCCTGGGCCCGCAGGAGTCGGTCGCGGCACCGGCCTGGCCCATTAGGGGGCCCGCCGCGACCCCGAAGAAGTGCTCCCGGGAATCCAACCGGAGGAGGGGGTCGTCGTTCCCCCAGGAGCTGATGCTCCTCTGGACCTCCCGGAAGAGCGATGTGTCTTATTGGCGGACAAAATAGAAGAGGAGTTGGAGGGACGGATACTCTCCGTTGGTAGGAGAAAGTTTGCCTCTCTGGCTTCTAGCGGTCCTGCCACCGAGCGCGCCCCGTCCACTTAGGCGACGATGGTAGGACGCAATGCGCGAGGGAAAGGGAGAGATCCCTTTACGGACAAGAGACGGCGCCCTCTAACAACTTTCGTGGGCGCGCGTGAGGGCGGAGAAAGAGAAGCTGGGTCGGTTCCTCAGTGGGGCTGCTGTTCTTCTTTCGGTGGAGGAGAACGGCAGTTATGCCGACGCCATGCGTAAGGCGGCTGTCGCCGTCGACCTTCAGGAGGTCAGTATCTTTGGCCTCCGGATAAAGAGGACGGCAAATGGAGGCATGCTCCTNTAGGTCCCCGGGCCTGGTGGAGCTGTGAAGGCGGATGCTCTCGTAAAGAGGGTATTCAAAGTGTTTGGGAATGAGAGGGGAGGTACGGTTCACCCGTCACGTGAAGCACGCAAAGATGCGTGTAAGGAACGTGGTGCCCCCCTCACCGCAGAAGACGTCGCCGCCGCTTTGGAGACGGCCGGCGGTTTCCAGCTCGGTGAGGTTTGTACTGGGCTGGTGTACTTCTCCCCCACCAAATACGGAACCCCGTATGCCCCTGCGGGTAGCCCAGAAGGTAGTGGGAGCAAAGAGGAGTATGGTGGATTGGTTTGACCTTCCCGTCGAGGCACTGAGAGCACGGCGCATGCAGTGCTACCGGTGCCTCGAATACGGGCACGTCGCGCGCATGTGCTCCGGCGAGAACCGGAACGCAGCGTGCTACCGTTGCGGGGAGGGTGGCCATCTCGCTATAACTTGTAGAGCTGCCTCCAAGTGCATTTTGGGTGCGAGCCAGGGGCAGTCATCTAATCACCGGATGNGTGGCGCGAGTTGCGCCCCAATCCCGAGAAAAAATACAGCGGCGTTGTGCCGGCGCCTCCGCTGCCATCTGGTGGCAAAGAGGGTGGGAAGGGGACGGGCTCTGCCTCCTCCCCAAAGAAGAAGAGGAAGAAGCGGCGGGCCCGAAGTGCCGGGTCCGACGAGGACTCCTCCGGATAGGAGAAAGATGGAGAGGGGGTTCACCACCTTTTTCCGGAGAAAGGCCTGGTNTGAGGAGGGTGAGGGATGGGAGGATCCATCCCTCCCATTCAACTTCTTGGTGCGCGCGGGGGCGACGGAGCCCGCCGCGGGTGACGGGGGAAGGCCATTGCGGCTGTGGCTCCAGAAAAGGAAACCTCCGGCTCCCGAGAAAGACCAGAGACTGAGGAAAGAAAAAGAGGTGACGGCGCGGTGCCTTCCTCCATTCCCAAGAGAAGTTCGGGCGGGGTCAGAGATTGCAAGGTTGCTAACCCTCGCCCGTCCAGAGGTGCGGCACAAAAGGTGCCGGATTCGAGAGGAAGCTTCATCAAGGAGCCCTTCCCCAAGCGGCAGAGAGGGGAAGACTCGTCCTCCCCCTCACACCTAGACAAGACAAGGCCGGGACNCAAGTCCTCCGAGTCGAGAAAATAGGCTCTGCTTGGGGTCAGATCNCCGGGCACGAGGTGGAGAGGTCATGGCTCGGGCATGACCCCTAGATTTAGCCTCTAGGGGGCTGCTTGGTCGCGGGTAGGGAATACAAATATAGTGTATTAACTCCCCCTGACTTCGGTCACGGAGAGCGGGAACTTGGGGTGACAAATTGGGGAACTTGATATGCCATTGCACAAGTTCTCAGGGAGGGGCGGCCTGAGGAGGGCTATGGCCCCTTTTTCTTGCCGCAACCCCAAAGGCAACGATGAGTGAGAGTGTTGTTTTTGGGGGGCACGCTTGGAACTTGGGGCGGCCTGGTGATGTAATAGCCTCTCGGCTGCCACAGGCTCTTTCATAAAGTCCGGTGGAGGCCATTGAGGAGTTTTAGTAGATGCGAGTCCCACACTTCCCGCCAAAATCCTCACGGGGCGGGGGTGCATAACGCATTTCTTCTCATAAAAAAGGTAGGGTACGATTGTATCCGTTTCAACTAAAATTGACTGAATTTTATCGGTATGGTCTTAAATAATGTATTCCACGTGTTTTTGATGATTTTCTGATTGGGCCAAAAACCCGCCTTATGGGCCCTCCTCTTTTCAAAACCTGAATATTTATAGTAGTTACAATCACAAACAATCATGCAACAACGTTGCTTGTAACGTGGTCTCAAAAACGACTTAAAACGCACAGACGCACAGGAAATCGTTCCGAAGTGCCAAAGCACTTCATAGGCATTGACAAAACGGAACGATTTTAAAGCTCTGCACAGCAGTAATGCACTTTATGCGTTTCATGCGTAACTCGGAACGGACCCTAAGTAAACGTGCTCATTAGAACGGTGTCTAATTGAACGGTGCGCATCTTTTTGTGTACAAACAAACGGTGTGTAAGTAAACGGTGTCTAAGTGAAGCCCAGTCGCTCAAGTCTAGTGTCAAGGCTAGTTGCTACTTTCGCGTTTTGTTTATGCCGGCAAGAATGTGTCTTTTGCCGTATTTTCGAGTTTTTGGCAGCGGCTAGAATCGGGCCTTACGGAGCTTGTTTTTTATTTTAAGTATAAATGTGTCAGAGGAAGCTTTGTCCTATTTGGCTTATAGTTACTTTTTACAATATCAAGTGTTTTTTTTTAAACTTAGTTACAGAGATTCAATATCAAAATCTTGGAGAAATATGTATAAAGTATTACTTCCATAGGCCACCTTTGAAAACTGTACGGTAATACTATACTGTAATACTATACTTGCTCCTACTACGCGATACACGGCCTTCTTTCACAGTGGGCGTGCCCATCTGTGTCGGGTTCGTGCTCGAGTCGTTGTGACTATGATCGCCTTGTGGGAGGGAAATTAATTCGGGATCACACCCGAATTAATTTTTGGACGCCCGATTAAATTCGCCGATAAACCGATATACTCTGTTGAAAGAGACCGTGCCGAAAAAAATTCTTAGGTGATAAGCGGATTCGAATTCGAGACTTCCGGGTTTGCTGTGTCTGTACAGTCGGCGTCAATGAATTGTTTCGTGGACGCGGGGAGCTAGGAGTAAGAGGGACGGTATTTTCTAGCAGTAAATACTGTAATTGGTCAATTCATCAAAACCTGCTACAGTTAGTTAGTGCGGCGCAGTACTTACTCCTAGGGAATACCGTTTCTCTTACCCTTAGCTCCCGGGGCTACGGAACGATTCATTGACGCCGACTGTACTCAGGCCGCGAGACCACTGGGCCGGTCCCTTACGGGGTTTCGTGGTGACATTTTAGGTTAGACATGCTAAGTGAGTGTTTTTTTGAGCACATCAAAGCCCTGGAGATACGGTAACGCGCCAAGCGGCATTTCGTGTGTAAATTACGTGTTGACTTGTTGTGTGTGTTTTACTTTGCTGTGATTGTTATACCGTGCCGCGATCGGCCGCGCAGCTATTGCCTCGTACCGACGATCTCAACTGGCGCTTTGTAAATTATTGTAACAAGCCGAACACAACTATCTTGCTGATTAACGAGTTTTATATCGAACGGTCGCGTAGTCGGTTGTTATTTTCTAACTTTTTGGTTTGCACTCCCTTGTTCTCGAGTTATCGCGTCCGCCGTTACTGTACCGGGAAATATCTCTATTGCCGCCCCAGTGATGCTCGTACCAATTTCCTATTGATCAGTTTAAGTGACCGGAAAGTGCGTGGAGTTTTCTGTACAATCGGCCGCACAGTGAAACGAAACGGCCGGACGGCGATCAAAAATCTGTACCTTTGCTTCCGCTTTAAGGTAGTACTTCCACGAAATGATTTTCTTACAAATGTGCNAAAATTTGGAATACAAGTAAATTGAAGNGCTTTCTATGTTGGTANGCAATTAGAAACTTATTGACCATNTAGTTTTTNAGATAATTGTATTTAAAATGTGCAGTTTTAACACGTGATGCATATACGCAACTCAAGTTAACGTCAGATATTTAATTATAACATTTATACAATTCTTCAGATTGTTATAAAAAACGAATATGATATACAGGGTGAGTCATCTGAATCTATCACCTCCAATAACTCGTTTGTGTGGCCAGGAATCAAAAAAAGTTTCATATAAAANTTGTAGGGTTTTGAGGGGGAACCAAAATGGCGTACCTTTCAACTTTTGATTTTGACCAAAAGTGGATTACTTCAACCAAAAGTGGTTTTTTTAAAATGGAAACCCCCCTTTTTANCACCGGAAAATGAAAAGGCTGAAAAATGTACATTCAGATATAACCTTGGTTGTTTTAAAATTTTNAANATAGCAAACAAAGATGGCGGACAAAAATTTTAGTCAACCGATTTGCANCAAATTAAGTTTACGAGGGTTTTTGGGGTTGCTGATCACGAATCTGAAGTCAGATTTGCAAAATTCAAAATGGCAGATCCAAGATGGCGGACCAGGATGGCGGACGAAATTTTTAGCC